>NC_037328.1:88312687-88579655 GCF_002263795.3 Bos taurus
ACACCCACGAGAAGACGATGCTGTTGCGTATCCCCATCTCTTGGACGCACTTCCGCACACACTCACTCGAGCGCCTTGTGACTCCCACACAGCTCTCTTGGCTCGCACTACTCAATCGATACCACGCATCGCCTCCTTTATCCGCGACTCTCACCTTTCCCTTCTGCTCGCATCCCACAACAGCATGTTCGGCAGTTTGATCCTCTGCGTCTTCCTCTGCCCACCTTTTCTCAACCACAACTCATCCATCATCCTGGATTTCTTGGCTTCCTATACATTGAACGCCATAGCTTAAGGACCTTGCCACGCATCTCACACCCTTGCTAGCACATCGTGAAAGTGAAATGCAGTTGTGCAGATAGTTTCGCAACCATCTCTTTGCCACCACCTTGCCCTCTCTTTGGAAATTGAAATGAAAAACTGACCTTTTCCTGATTCCAAGTGGGCACTGTCCAAGGTTTTTCCAAATTTGCTGACATATTGAGTGAGCACTTTCACAGCACCATCTTTAGGATTTGAAAAGTCACTGGAATTCCATCACCTCCACTAGCTTTGTTCGTAGTTGCTTCTAAGCCACTTGACTTCACATTCCGGATCTGGTCTAGTAGTGATACACCATTGTGTTATCGGTTGTGATAGATATTTTTTGCAACAGTCTTTCTGTGTATTCTTGCTACTTCTTTCTTAATTCTTCTGCTTTTGTTAGGCCATACATTTCCTGTCCTTTATTGAGCTCTTTGTATGAAAATTTTCCCTGGTATCTCAATTTTTTCTTGAAGAGATCTCTGGTCTTTCCCATTCTGTTGTTTTCCTGAATTTCTTTTGCTTTATTCCAATCCCTTGTGATTATACAGTGGAAAGTGACAAATAGATTCAGGTCTAGATCTGGCGCACAGAGTACCAAGAAGACCCTATAGCCGGAAGTTTCCTTAACGTTTGTGCCAGGAGGTGGTGATACACGACCTCCACAGGGCAATAAATGAAAAGCAAGTGGATTGTCTGGAGGGGATCATTGCCAATGCCTAGACGAAGGACAGGCAGGAGCACAGAGTATACGCCCTGAATGCAGAATTCAAAGATGACAAGGAAGAGATAGCAGGGACTTTCTTTCAGGATGAGCCAACAGCAGGAAAGCGGAGCCAAATACTCATTCGGGATTTCTCACGGGCATTCTATGCCTCCAGAGCCCTCCCTCATGAATCCTGTGTACAATCTGCCTCCCTCCCGCCCCCGACCCAGCTGGGGGTTTGTGTCTGCTGCTTCAGCCGCCCAGAGGGCCAAGGGTGTTCCCCAAGCCTCTCCCTACGGGGAAGCCACAGACTGAGAACCAGTAATGTTCTCCCTGGAAGATGTGATTGGTACAAATCACACCATCGCCTTTTAAATCATCACCTCACATCCCTACATCGCTGAGAGACACGGAGGACTGCCAACCGGCCCCACCCTGCAGCACCCACATTCCGTGGATGGAGTCGGACGGATTACAGCCCGCATGGACAGGACTGAACAACAGCCTCGGTGGTGCCAGCTCTCGGCGCACCGTCTGTCAGCCCCAGGCGGATTCCGGTTAAGGCCAGTGACGTCAAGGACACAACCAAGGAGAAGCCTCCCGCGATGGCCAGCCACACGTGTGTCGGTCAGCCCAGGCAGCTTCCGGTCAGCCCGGTGACGTTCAACAGGACGCCGCGACGGACCAGCCTCCGGGAACTGCCCCGCTGCCACCCGCCGCGCCCGTCAGTCGCCAGCCCGAAAGCAATGCCTTTGTTTAAGCCAATGAACGTCGCTTACAACCTCGCTGGCCCCCCGATGAAGTCGCCCGCATGATGTTGGTGCAGCCGGCGGCCGACCCCGGGCACTGGCCCGCACCCAAGGCGCACAGGTACGGGGAGCCCAACTCAGGCGTCAGCTTCTCCAGGGAACAGGCCGGGTGAACGAGGAATGAACTCCAGGCTTCCTCCGTGAGGTTGGAATCGCCCGGCCACCGAACAGCCCAGCCTGGGACAAAGAGAGGGGCTTCTGTTCACGGTGCCTGGCTCAGCCGCCTCGTGTGGCGGTTCACTAAACCCACGGGGTCATGTGGCCCCGGCCGCCAACCACCCCAGGTGGTCACCCAACTCACATGGTCACCAACCCATGCGGTGACCCTCCACGTCGGCCACCAACCCACGTGGTCACCCACTCCAGGAGGTCACCCAGCCATGGGGTCAGCAACTCACATAGTCCCCCACCCACGGGGTCAGCAGCCTGTGGGTCACTAATGGGCCACCTGGCCACCAAGCCACGTGTTCACCAGTCCACCCACGGAGTCCCCCTAACTTGCTGAGGTTCATGCCGTCACCGTCCACATGATTACCCACTCACACTGTCATCACTCAATGTGGTCACCCACTTGGGGTTCATCAAACTCACACAAGTCACCACCACCCATGGTGGTCAGAAACTTCAAACTGTTCAACTCACCCACACAGTCCCCACCCCACGTCGGGGCACCCACCCACGTGGTCACCTGCCCCCATGTGACAGGTAACCAATGGGGTCACCCCACCCATGCAACCACTAAAAACCCATGGGTCACCTGCCCCACACTGTCACCGTGCCATCCCAGACTCTGGCCTCCGCAAAGTGGTCAGAGCTTCACATGTCTGACAGAAGACCAAAGTTCAGACAGCAGGGACTCACAGGGGTGTTTGACTATGAATTTCTGCTGTTACAAGAGGGCCATAGCAGGCTGAGCAGTGACCAAAGATGGCCCCATCCGACCCCGTGTGGTGGACACGTAATAGTTTGCAACTGGATGTCCTGTCTGTCCACATCCTGACCCCGGATGTGGTGGCACAATAATGTCCGCATGGATGTCCACGCCGACCGCCCTGTGGTGGAACAGAGTAATACCCCTAACACGTCCCGTTCCATTTCTCCACTTGAACCCAAAACCAGCCCCGTGCCCTTGGACACGCGTGTGGCTAGGTGTCTCGGTGCGAGGTGGCACTCACGCCGGCCGGCCGTGGCTCTTCATGAGCTCCAGGTAGTTTACGAGGTCCTGGGGCTTCACCTTGTTCCCCCACCAGTAGGGGATCCCGGGCCCACAGTTCCGTGTGACGGCTCACGGGATGCCTCGTCCTCGTACGACAGGATGACCTGCTGGCCCCGTGACCACAGCTGGCGCAGAGTTGGCACCTCCTGGGGGGATCATCCGGGTGCCCGTGAGACGTGTGCACAGGGGTTATTGGGGTGCCTTGTGATGATGTGTCAGTTATTGGGGGTGTGCGAGAAGCCACAGTGGTGTATGGATATTGGGGCGTCTGTGAGCAGTGGTGGGCTGGTTATTGGGTTCTCCGTGAGAAGAGACAGTCATGGTGGATTACTGGTGTGTCTGAGTAGAGGCACTGGTGGGTACATCACTAGGTGTCTGAGTGGAGATGGTGATGGGTGGGTTATTGGGGTGTCTTGAGCAGTGATTGGTAGATTTTGGGGTTGTTTGAGTGGAGACACTAGTGGGTAGATACTTGGGTGTCTTGAGCAGTGATGGGTGGATTATTGGGTTCCTGAGTGGAAACAGAGGTGGGTGGATTATTGGGGTTTCTAATAGGAAATGGCAGGTGGTTACTGGGGCATCTTGAGGAGTGATTGTTGGATTTTGGGGGTGTCTGAGTGGAGACCGGGCAGGGCGGATTATTGGGGGTGCCTGTGACCAGTGATGGGCTGGTTACTGGCGTGTTTGAGTGGAGACAGTGGTGGGTGGATTCCTGGGCTTTCCTGAGCAGCATCACCTGGTGCCTGAATCAGCCTCACGCAGCGAGCGGATGGTCCGTGATTCCAGTGAAGCCTGGCACTCCCACCACCCCTGCTGCAAGAGCATGGGGAGCCCGCGGCGCCTGCTCACCCGCCGGGGACACAGCATGTCCCCAAAGATGTTCTTGATGCAGCCCACCAGGTACTCGTGCAGGTCCTCCGTCATGCCCTCGAAGTTCCTGCACGCCAGGATAACCACCTCCCGGGGGTGGCTCTGCAGCCACTGGAGATCTCCGTGAGCGTGTCCTGAGCGGGGTGGCGAGAAGGGCCTTGTGTGAGAGACAAGCACGACCCCAGCACGACCACTCCACAGACAGGTCGGGGGTCCCGACACACACAGACACAAGCAAGGCGCTGCTCCCAGGGACCCAGCCTCCTGAGTGGCAGCGGGGCCACGGGTGCGGGGGTGTGTGCACGCTCCTGTACGCACGGGTGCATACGCGTGTGTTTATGTGGTCCTGACCTGTGTGTGCACAGATACGCGTGTGTGTGCCTGCCGCAGCAGCAGGGAGCAGTGCTCATAGAATTGTGTAAGGTATGCAGTGCAGGGAGTGTGCGAGGCCAGGGTGCGTGCACAGTGAGACCCAGGGACGGTGCCCCCAGACCCGAGGGTTGCTGGCGTCTGTGGTGGGGGCACAGGGGCCATGGCCAGAGGGAGCCATGAAGTGACTTGGCAGCCGAGAGGATGGACTGGACGCAGGAAGATGCGCCAGGGACCCGGTTTAGCTAAACTGCGGGAGATGCCCCAGAGGCCAGGGCTACAGGTGTGAGTTCAGAAATGCACGCTGGTCAGGGATTCTGAGTGACTGATGCCAGAGGCCAGCCCTCTCCTGCCTGGAGTGGACGTGTGTCCGTCCCATTAGGGGTCACTGTCTTCTAACTGGAGGTGGACGTGTGTCTGTCTGAGTGGACATGTGTCATTCTCTTAGGAGTCAGTGTCTTCTAACTGGGGTGGACATGTGTTCATCCTGTTAGGGGTCAGCCTCTCTTGACTAGAGGGGACGTGGGTCCATCCGAGTGGACGTGTGTCTGTCCCCTTAGGGGTCAGCCGTCTTCTAACTGGGGTGGATGTGTATCAAGTCTGAGTGGGTGTCTGTCCTCTGCCCCTTTAGGGGACAGCGTCTTCTAACTGGGGTGGACATGTGTGTCTGAGTGGATGTGTGTCTGTCCCCTTAGGGGTCAGCGTCTTCTGAGGTGGACGTGTGGTCTGTCTGAGTGGACGTGTGTCTATCCCCTTAGGGGTCAGCATCTTCTAACTGGGGTGGACATGTGTGTGTCTGAGTGGACGTGTGTCTGTCCCCTTAGGGGTCAGCGTCTTCTGAGGTGGACGTGTGTCTGTCTGAGGTGGACGTGTGTCTGTCTGAGTAGACGTGTGTCTGTCCCCTTAGGGGTCAGCGTCTTCTAACCGGGGTGGACCTGTGCTGCTCCTTACAGGTCAGCCTGTCCCGCCTGGCCCGCGCGTACCCACCTCCACGAGAGCCGTCGTGTACACCATGTGGACGAAGTGCAGGTTCCTCTCCGAGCCGTCCTCCACGTGTGCGATCCGCAGGTCCAGGTACCTCACGCCAGCATCCAGCTGCTCCGTGACGCTCAGCACCTGCACACAGGGGTCGGTCACCGGTGCCGGGCACAGGGCGGCCCCGCCTCAGCTCGTCGCCGCTCTCGGGGGGCTGGGCCCGCGCTGAGGACGCCCCAGTTGAGGGCCGCGTCGTCCACTGTCAAGTCAGCAGTGTTGGCGCCGCCAGGCTCAGGCCCTGCTTCTGGCAGCGGGGTCTGCAGGGTCACTGGTCATGTGCAGCCACAGAGCCTGGCCCAGACCGTGGTCTTGGGGCCCCTGCAGGGTCCAGCCTCAGCCTCCTCCCTGGCAGTCCCTGGGCGGAAGCCCCCAGTGGGTTCACCAGCGCGGGCTCCAGGACAGCCCAGCTGGACCCTCGGATGTGAGGACACACGAGAGCCACAGAGGTCTGCCGCCACCCCCACAAAGGCACTGGGGAAGGCAAGGAGGAACCAAGGGGAGAAGGAAAGGAAGAAACCTCTGCCCGGCGTGTGAATAAGAGGAAAAAGCAAAGAATCACAGCAACATAAACGAAAAGTGAGAGTTGCTCAGTCGTGTCCACCTCTCGGCAGTCCCGTGGACTGCAGCCCACAGACCCCCTCTGTCCATGGGACTCTCCAGGCAAGGTCACTGGAGTGGGGAGCCTTTCCCTTCTCCAGGGGATATGCCTAACCCAGGGATCAAACCCAGGCCTCCCACATTGCAGGCAGGTTCTTTACCAGCTGAGCCACCAGGGAAGCCCTAATATAAATTAGTAGCAGAAAATGTACTGTGTCCTCTACAAGGAGTCATAATGGAAAAAGAAAAAAATAAGGATAAAAAATTGGGAAGAAAATAACAGATGTGCTCTATCCAAAATAAAAGAAGCAAAGACTAATATTAACATAAATTAGTAGCAGAAAATGGTACTGTGTTCGCTACACAGAATCATTATGGAAAAAGAAAAATATCTAAGGATTTAAAAAAAGGGAAAGAAAGCGATAGTCTTCCTCTATGCAAAATAAAAGAAAAAGTAAAAATGAATATTAACATCAACTAGTAGCAGAAAACGGTACTGTGTTCTCTGCATGGAGTCGTAATGGAAAAAGAAAAAAATAAAAGGATAAAAAAATGGGAAAGAAAGTCACAGCCCCTCCATCCAATCCAAAATAAAAGAAAAAGCAAAGACTAATATGAACATCCACCTCTAAAAGGATTAAGTCAAGGGCTGCTGCAGCTGCCGACCTTCAACACCCCCCAAGACCACCCCCCCCAGCCACCGCGCACACCCTGGGCCTCCCTGGCAGCCGTACCACTTGAGACCCTGGCACCCAGGCCCCCCAGGACGGAGGGACCCTGGCACCAAGGGACCCTCAGAGCCGAGGGCCCCCAGCCCTGCAGGCCTCCCGGGCTCTGGTGGACCCGTCCCTCTGGGTGCGAGCTACAGGCGCCTGACCCGAGCTACAGGCGCCTGACCCGGGCAGGAATGAGGCTTGCCCACATTCCAGCCCTTGCTCTCTGCCCCTCAGGTCCCCCAGCAGGATTTCAGCAACTGGGGACCTCCCAGGAAGAAGTAATTACACAAGGCAAGACGTAACAATTACACGAGGCAAGAGGTGTGCTTGACAGCCTCTGGTCCCCTGGGAGGACCAGCCTGGGAGCTGAAAAACCAGGAATGTGAGTGCCCCCCTGGCAGGGTACAGGAAGGTGGGGCAGCCTGCCCCCCAGGTGGGCCCCTGGGCCTGGGGAAGGTTCTCTATGCTTCAGCATCCACCCCCGGCTGGCGTGTGTGCCAGCGACAGGGCCGCTGCCAGTCGGTGCCCCTTCCCCACAGACAGGCCCCGCCATGGACCCCTCTCCATCCTGCACAGTGACTGCTGCCCACGCGGCTTCTCCCCACCCCCTAAACCCGGAGCCGCCTGGGAGGAGCACTGCAGGGGAAGGGAGGGAGTGCCTGTGTCTCATTCTCTGGGACCCCACGGGCTGCAGCCCACCAGGCTCTCTGTCAATGGGATTCTCCAGGCCAGCATACTGGAGTGGGTGGCCATTTCCTCCTTCAGGGGATCTTCCCCACCCAGGGATCAAACCTGAGTTTCCTGCATTGCAGGCGGATTCTTTACCACCTGAGCCACCAAGGAAGCCTCCCTGGAGGGGGTGTCGCAAACACAAACCCACCTCAGAGGACGCCAGAACTCAGCTACTGCTTATCTGGGAGCAGGAAGGAGCTGTCCTCAGTTGCACAACGGGCGGGACCCTGCCCCTTCCCTCCCCCTCCCACAGCCTCTCTGACTTCAGCCTGTGATGCTCATAGTCCGCAGGTCCCCCTCTGGCTTCAGGCTGGTCCACAGTAAAGCTCTGTCCTTTGCTGCCTTTCTGGGAGGCTCTCTGGGTCGGGAAGATCCCCTGCAGGAGGGCATGGCAACTCACTCCAGTGTTCTCGCCTGGAGAATCCCGTGGATTGAGGAGCCTGGTGGACTTCAGTCCATGGGGTTGCAAAGACGCAGACGTGACTGAGCGACTGAAGGACAATTGTGCTTTACAGGGAGTTTGTTCTCAATTCCGTTTCCCCAACAGGGACAAGGGCACAGCCCGCGGGTGACACCAGCGGCTGGAGCTGGGCCTGGCCCGGGCGGGCGTGCCCGCAGACCCTCACCTGGGTGGTGGACCACTTGAGCACCATGGGCAGGGTGACACACGGCAGCACTTTGCACAGAAGGTGCAGCAGCCTCGGCTCCTTGCTGGAGATGGGTGACTTCTTATTCAGGCAGTAGGTCATCGTGTCATGGCTCCCTGTGGGCAGACCAGGCAGGGGACACGTCACCCCCGAGCCTGTCCTCTGTGCCCCCGAGCTGCCCTCGGGACGCACAGCTATAGCGCTGTAGGGCACGGGGAATCCTGAAAGTCACATCACCGAGACCAGGGAACTGAACCCTATTTCGCAATGGGGTCTCTGCAGTGTGAGACAGTGAAGAGCAGTTTCTTCAGGGAGCCGCGTTTTGGACAGCAAAGGCTTAAGATGGCTTTTGATTTTATGGTTTGTTGTTTCCTAGGAGGTGCTCGTGGCAAAGAGCCCGCCTGCAAGTGCAGGAGACATAAAAGACGCAGGTCTGATCCCGGGGCAAGATCCCCTGGAGGAGGGCACGGCAACCCAGTCCAGGATTCTTGCCTGAGCGTCCCACGGACAGAGGAGCCTGGCGGGTGCAGTCTGTGGGGCCACAGGGAGTGCGACATGAGTGAGCACAGACAGACCCTCTCTAGTCACAAGTTCCTTGAAGTTATTCATAGGATTTTCAGGCTCTTGATGATGCCGGTTTCATCTGTTCTTTTTCCTTTTAAATCTGTGTGCTGTGTTGCAGAGACAGTGTGGACAGATCCACACCTTGGCAGTCACCTGGGGACAAGCCAGAAACCCTTCCCTTCCGTCTCTGAACATAGGTTTGGACGAGCTGTATTTCTTTCTCCCTTTTTTTTTTTTTAAATTTATTCTCAGGGTCAAGGAGGATTTACAAGTTCACAGTATAATTTGATTTGATGCTGTTATGGCAGAGTGGATGGGAGGGTGGATAGATAAGTAGATGGATGGATGGATGGATGGATGGATGGTGGGTGCATAGCTGGGTTGATGGAGGGACGGATGGGTGGATGGGTGGGGGGTGGTTGTATGGATGAGTGGATGGATAGTGAGTGGGTGGATGGACGGATGGATGAGTGGACGAGTGGACGAATGGGTGGGTTCTCAGCATGTGGTCCATGCATACCATGGTGTGTGACTCACCGTGAAAAGGAGTGAAGCTGTGACACAGGCTGCATCGTGGATGGACCTTGAACACACGATGGTCAGCGAGAGAAGCAGACACAGAAAGACACATTTTCCATGCCCATTTATAAGAAATGTCCAGAACAGGTGCATTTGCAAAGACCGAAGCAGGTGAGTGGTGCCCGGGCCTGCTGGAGGGCCTCAGGAGTTCTATTTAAGGAGAGCGGGCCCCTCGTGGGTGGAGGTGGCCTGAAGACCCGGACGCCCCTTCCTTGCAGGGCCCCCACGGCCTTGCTCGTGGGGAAGCAGCAGAAGGGCGGAGACGGGGTCCGCGGTTCCCTGCCTGCTCCACACCTGCAGGGAAGGGCCGTGTGGGCCTCCTCCCGGGGAGGGTGGGGTGGCGGGCATCAAACCCCAGAGCCGTTGAGAGGGCGAGGAGGGGTCTGAAGCTGCTTTCCGTAGGAAACAGCACTTCCTGTTTCTCCCGCTGTTCGTGTGCGTGCCCAGCGGGCAGTGCCCAGGGTCGCGGCCAGAGGAGTGCGGGTGGAGAACAGCGTTTGCACCTTGGGAGGTGAGCAGGCTGGTGCTGGCCGGTGGGGACCCTCCCTGCCCAGGTCCTGGTGGCTGCTCCTCCGATGGCCTGAGCACAGCAGTGTTGCCTTGGAAGTGCCCACCTGCCTGGGCACCGCTGGGCATTCCCAAGTCGAGATGCCCGCCCACGGCTGAGCTTTGCAGCACTTTGCGACCAAACTGACTGGAGTCAGAAGTTCCTCATTTTAATTAGATAGTTCCGGTACCACTTACCGAGTCGTCTGGGGGCCGGTGGACATCTTAAACTTTGGGCCCTCCAGGCTCAAGTGCAGAACGTGCCGCACGAGCTCTGATGGAAAACGTGGGCGCGAAGGTGAGGGAGCTGAAGTTCCCAGGGGTCCCCGGGAGTAGGTCAGAGGCTGAGAAAGCACGACAACCTCCCCCCCCCCCCCGCCCCGCCCCGCCCCCCGCCTCCCGCCCAGGGTGCCATGTGTCCTGAAGGCAGCCTCTCCGGGGTTCATGTACCTTCCAGGTTGAATGGGGATAAAGTGGACTCAGAAGGGAAGGCGCTGGTGTGTGTATGTGTGTGTGCACTGTGTGTGCATGTATCCCTGTGTGCATGTGTGTTCGGTGTGTATGTGTGCATGTGTGTGTGGTGTGTGTGTGTGTGCATGCACGTGTGTGTGCCTGCATGTGTGCATGTTTGGCACTGAGGCTTTGCACACACGGACCGTCTGGCGGCAGCCTTCCCGCTGAGCCGAGCCCGCGGGGCCTCACCTGGGATGGAGAGCTGGTGCAGCGGCACGTCCCAGAGCTGAGAGTTCAGCGCCGACATCCAGTCCGCGTTCGCCTTGGGGGCGTAGGGCAGGCCGCTGAAGGAGCCGGGCGAGCTCACCTGCCCGCCCATCGGAGATCTTGGGGAGGAAACGGGGCTCTGCAGGAGTTAAAACAGGACGTGCAGAAGGCACGGTGCTGGCGGCGCGGAGGCGTGGCTCTGAGAAACGGGAACCTGCGGGCTTCTCTCCAAGAGAAAGGATGGGGTGCTGCAGAGGGCAGATGAGCTCTAGAGACAGAATGAGACAGAGAGAAATGGACCGAGACGTAAAGAGAGACACGGGAGGTGAAGTGAGGGTTTGAGGGGGAGCAAGGGAGGAGGGACAGGGACCAGGAGGAGGGACAGGGACCAACAGACAGACCCCAGCAGCTCACGTTGTTCTCCCTGCGGCTGCAGCTGGCGACCCCCTCCAGAGGGCCCCCGACCCTCGAGCTCTGCACCAGCCCCCTCCTCTAAGGGGCCCCGGTTGACCCGGCGGGTCTCCAGGAACGGGGGCTTCCATCCGAGGGGGATGGAGCACAGGCGCTAGGCCACACCCCCTTCACGCCCCCGAGGCGCTCTGTCCAGCTCAGCTGAGCAGCTAAGAAGCTGGGAGCGCCTCCAGTCAGGGTCTGAGTGTCCCCTCTCCTGTTTTGGGTGGGTGTGACAGGGCGGGGACAGGGGAGTGAAAACACTGGGCTTTACCCCCGTGGGGCCAAGCGCGGCCATCCCATGATGCAAGGAGACGGTTTAAAACCATCACCTGGAGACACGGACCCGGACTTGAGCGGTGGCTGCAGACTCGGCCACCTGCCTGGCCCCTGACATCGCCCCCGAGCTTCTGTGCCTCGTCTTCCCACCGGGGAGAGGGGACAGAGCCCTCTGCGTGGTGTTGAAGGTGACCCGGGGGTCCAGGAAGCCCCGCCCTCACCCCCCATGTCCTGCAAACAGTTTCCGCAAAGACCCCTCCCTGTAGAGACTGAGATCCTCACTTCCCTGACCCGGCCACACAGACCAGTCCCTCCCTAGGGTCGTCCGTCTCGGCCGACCCGGTCATTCCCAGGACCGGTCAGAACATGGGCCTGCGACCCGCTGGTTCCACCTGCCCATCCCCAACTGCAGCCACTGTCCCTGCTTGGGCAGAAGCCTCCCCTCACGGCTCTTCCCGAGTCAGGGCCTGTGGTCCACGTCCCATCAGGACTCCTTTCATGGCAAACACATGCCTGGGCCTTTATTCTTGGGTTTACTGCTCTCCACGGACAGGGGTTGTCCCTATTCTTAAGGTCCTCTCTCTACAGTAATAGTTCCCCTTCTGTAGTAATAGCCCCTCTAATTTCATAGTGGAGGAGGGCATGGCAATCCACTCCAGTATTCTTGCCTGGAGAATCCCATGAACACAGGAGCCTGATGGGCTACAATCCATGAGGTCACAGAGTCGGACACAACTGAGCGACTAACACTAATGTCATAGTGTTTAGAGTAACAGCCCTCTATTTCAAAATTCCGCTTCTACAGTAACTGTGCTGCTGTACTGTCAGAGCCCCTCCTCTGTAATAATAGTCCTCCTTACTTGTAATACTCTCCTTCTGTTGTCATAGTCCCCCTTCTACAGTAATAGTCCCCTTCTGTTGTCATAGTCCCCCCTCTACAGTAATAGTTCCTCTTCTACAGTATGAGCTCCCCTCTATTGTCATAGTCTCCCTCTACAGTAACAGTTTCCCCATAGAGTAATAGTTCTTTAGTGTCATAGCCCTCCACCCTATACACTAATAGTCCTGTCTCGGTTGTCATACTTCTCTTGTAATAATACCCCCTCTGTGGTAAAAGTCTCTCCTCTAAAAATAAGCCTCCTTTAATGTCATAGTCCTACTATATAGTGATGGCTCCCCCACTGTTGTCAAAGTTCCCCCTCTACAGTAGTAGTCTCCCCTGGAGTAATAATCCTATACTCTCATAGTCCCCTCTCTGCAATAATAGTTCTCCTTGATTGCAGTAGTCCCCATAATTATAATCGTCTGCTTCTGATATCCCCCCTCTAGAGTAAAAGTCCTCTGTTGCTATAATCTCCCTCTATGGTAAACGTCCCCGTCTACTGGCATAGTCCCCCCCCTGTTGTAATAATTCTGTCTCTGTGTAAAAGTCTCTCTAATAATCTCCCTCTATTGTCAGTGTTCCCCCTCCACAGTCAAAGTCCCCCTTCTACTATAACAGTCCTGCTTCTATTCTCATAGTTTCCCCTCTACACTAATAGTCCTCTTCTGTTGTCGCTACTCTATATTAATAGTCTCTCCCCTATCATAATAGTCCCCCCTCTATAGTACTTACTGCTAAGTCGCTTCAGTCGTGTCCGACTCTGTGCGACCCCATAGACGGCAGCCCACCAGGCTCCGCCATCCCTGGGATTCTCCAGGCAAGAGCACGAGTGGGTTGCCAATTCCTTCTCCAATGCATGAAAGTGAAAAGTGAAAGTGAAGTCGCTCAGTCGTGTCCAACTCTTAGTGACCCCATGGACTGCAGCCCACCAGGCTCCTCCATCCATGGGATTTTCCAGACAAGAGTACTGGAGTGGGGTGCCATTGCCTTCTCTGGTCTGTAGTAACAGTCCTCCTCAATTTCAGCAGTCCCCTTTCTATTGTAACAGTCCCTGCTGCAGTAATAGACCCCATTCCTTACAATAGTCCCCCTAAGGTAAGTCCTCTTCTATTATAATAGTCACTCTCCCTTTGTGGTAGTCCCCTCTGTACAGTAGTAGTCCCCCCTCTACTGTAACAGTCTCACCTATACTGTAACAGTTCCCTCTCAACGGTGAGAGCCCTCCTCTCGTAACAGCCCCTCTATGCTAAGAGTCCTCCCTCCACAGATATAGTTCTGCCTCTTCTGTAATAGTCCCCCTCTGCAGAATGGCCCCCTCTATTGTAATAGTTCCCTTTATTACAATAGTTCCCCCATTGTCGTTGTCCTTCTACTGTAACAGCCCCCAAGGTATCAGAGTGACCCTATTATCACTGTTCCCGCTCCACAGTAAGAGTCCCCCACTACAGTAAGGGTCCTCCTTTATTAAGGGTCCCCTCTCCACAGTAGGGCTTCCCTGGTGGCTCAGCTGGTAAAGAACCCGCCTGCATTGCGGGAGACCTGGGTTCACTCCCTGGGTTGGGAAGACCCCCTTGAGAAGGGAAAGGCTACCCACCTCAGTATTGTGGCCTGGAGAATTCCGTGGCCTGTATAAAGTCAGAGTGAGCGACTTTCACTTTCTCCACAGGAATATCCCCCTACATGGTCATGGCCCCATTGATTGTTGTACCTCCCCTCTATCATATTAGGCACCTCTCCACAGTAGTAGTGCCCCTTGTACAAATAAAGCCCTACCCCTATGTAATCGGCTCTCTAGAGTAGCAGTCCTTCTCCCTGGAGGACTCTTATCCTCATGTAAGTCCCCTTTGCTCCTCACAATAACCCTTCAGAATAAGTCTCGCCTAATCTGAATATGATTTTCATCAGCTTCAGCGAGATGCAAGTAGAACACACAGCAAAACAGTATGTCGGAAGCCCGAGCACAGCACCGTGGGGGGCGCCTGTGGGTGTGTGCGCCCGTCTCGAAGGGTTCCTTTGGTGCGTCTGCGTCAGCATCCTGCGGACGCCTGTGTGTGTGTCTGTCTGTCTCTTCCCCTCGCAGAGGAGACCTCCCCATAGCGCAGGCCTCCTGGCCGCTGGGTGTCCCGTCCACGTCTGCCCGTAACACAGGCCTGCCCAGTCCCGTCCACGTCTGCCCGTAACACAGGCCTGCCCAGTCCTGAGCCCTCCTGTGTCCCCTCCCCGTAACACAGGCCTCCTGGCCGCTGGGTGTCCCGCCCACGTCTGCCCGTAACACAGGCCTGCCCAGTCCTGAGCCCTCCTGTGTCCCCTCCCCGTAACACAGGCCTCCTGGCCGCTGGGTGTCCCGCCCACGTCTGCCCGTAACACAGGCCTGCCCCGTCCTGAGCCCTCCTGTGTCCCCTCCCCGTAACACAGGCCTCCTGGCCGCTGGGTGTCCCGCCCACGTCTGCCCGTAACACAGGCCTGCCCAGTCCTGAGCCCACGTCTGCCCGTAACACAGGCCTGCCCCGTCCTGAGCCCTCCTGTGTCCCCTCCCCGTAACACAGGCCTCCTGGCCGCTGGGTGTCCCGCCCACGTCTGCCCGTAACACAGGCCCCGTCCTGAGCCCACGTCTGCCCGTAACACAGGCCTGCCCCGTCCTGAGCCCTCCTGTGTCCACACCCCTGGGCCTGTTCCATCAGAATCCAGGTCACTGTGTCACAAGCCCTTCACCCTCCTGTTTGCACTGGCCTAAGACTGTGGTGGCTTCACTGTGAAAGGAGGGAAAATGTTCCATCCCCCGTGGACACCCATCCCGTTCTTGCAGGGCACTCTCCCGTCTCCCAAGTACATATGTGTCGGTCACCTACCCTCTCTCCCTTGGCTGTGAGCCCCAGCTGTCTGGTTTCCAAGTGCAGATTCAGGAGTGCTCGGCAGTAGGGCCACCCAGCCTCGAGGCCTCGGACAGCACCCCAGGGAGCACGCCCCCATGGCTTCGCTCCTCGGGGCACTTCCTCATGTGCCTGCCACGCCCTCTGTGTCTTCCGGCCACTCAGGTGAGCGTTTGGGGCGCGTGCCGGTGAGGGCAGGTTCCGCCCCCGCGGGCCCTGGGGGGAGACGGGGGAGGCCCCGTGTGACCGCACGCACATCTGCGGGTGGGATGGGCACAGAGGCGCCCAGGGCATAGTTCTCAGGTGAATGAATGGATGGAGCAACGCAGGGCCAGCGAACCCAGCACAAAGCCGTTCCTGTCGTCCAGCTCACCCGGCCCCGAGTGGTCAGCAGGCTTCACAAGCACTAGGCTCCTAGACCATTGCTCAGGTCCCCAAACTCACCAGCCCCCTGAAAGGCTCACTGGGTCCCCCAGATACTCAACAGCCCCCTGAAAAGCTCACTGGGCCCCCCCAGATACACGCCAGCCCTGTGAAACACTCACTGGGTCCCCCAAACTCACCAGCCCCCTGAAACACTCACTGGATCCCCAAACTCACCAGCCCCCTGAAACACTCACTGGGTCCCCCAGATTTTCGCTGGCCCCCTGAAAAGCTCACTGGGTCCCCCAGATACTCGCCAGCCCCCTGAAAGTCTCACCGGGTCCTCCAAACTCACCAGCCCCCCTGAAACACTCACTGGGTCCCCAAGATACTCGCCGCCCCGTGAAACACTCACTGGATCCCCAAACTCACCAGCCCCCTTAAAGGCTCATTGTCCCGCAAACTCTGCCAGCCCCCTGAAACGCTCCCTGGGTCCCCCAAGCACTTCCCGGGCTCCCAAAGTGCCCATCCACTCCGACCAGCCCGTGGCCCTACCTCCTCAGCGTCAGGACAAGATGGAGACCTCCCCCAGTGGCAACAGCCAGCACAGGGTCAGCACCGGCTCAGGACTCGTGATGGGCTTGTCACTGCTCCCCGCGAGCCGCAGTCCAGGGGCTCTGTCGGGCTCTGCGCTACCACCCGGAGGGAGGGACTCTCCTTCCACGTGGAGACGCCAGGTGGCTGCCTCCCTTCCCCCGGGAGGTCCCAGCCCTCCAGCCCCTCCCGCCGCCCAGTCCAGCCGCCCAGGGCCGGGGCCCGAGCGCGCAGACCTCCCGGGACCCCCGCCTCACCTCGGAAGTCTGCCCTTGTGTCTTGCCGGGGGACGCCGCGTGCGCACCGCGCTCTCTGACCGCGGAGTCCAGCCGGGACTCCGGCTTGCTCGCTGAGCTCGTTCTGCCCGCGGGAGCCTCAGGCATTTCCTCAAAGGCCCGACTAGATGCCGGGAACACCCACTCCCCGAGGTAGAGGGACCGCCTCCCAGACCTGCCCCGCCCCGACCCCTGCATCGCCCGGCTCTAGGCGGCGGACTCCTGTGAGGACAGCGCTGCCTGGCCGGGTGGGGGGACCCGGGTGCCCCCGACAGATAGTCTGCAGGGCCCGGCCCTGCCCGGGGGCCGTCGTGGGCCCAGTGCCCAGACGGTGGGATGCCAGCGTGACCCGGGTGTGACCACAGGGACCCTGAGGGCCGTGAGCTGGGCTAGGGCAACCTGACCACCTGGCTGAGCGCTGGCCGCTGTCCAGCATGTGGTTGCTGCTGCCCAGGACCGGGGCAAACAGGACTGTCAGCCCAGGGCTCCGTTGCATCATCCAGGCCTCCAAGCCTTTGATCCCGCCGGGTCACACTGGGTGGCAGGTGGCCAAGTCCTCCACTGAAGAGTCCGGCCCTTGTGCCCCAAGTGGCCCTTGTCCCAGCCCTGACTGCCCTGTGTGGTCTCTGCGGCTGAAGGTGGATCCCCAGGGCGAGTCCTCGCCTGCAGACCTGCTGGCCTGAGGTGACAGAGCCCAGGCGGGTCAGTCCCTCGCCCTCCGTGAGCCCCTCTGCTCCTCGCAGTGAAGCGGCTAGTCCCCCCTCCTCCCTTCCCCCCATCATGGCTGGAGGTCAAGGGATCAGAGCCGGACCATGAATTCCAGCTTATTGCCGGGAACCCTCCTGGTGGCCAGGCTTTGCAGGTAAAGAATCTGCCTGCAATGCCAGAGAGCGGGTTCAAGCCCTGGGTGGGGAAGGTACCCCAGAGGAGGAAGCGTCAACCCAGTCCAGTGTTCATGCCTGGAGAGCCCCATGGCAGAGGAGCCCGGGAGCCACAGTCCCTGGGGGCTGGAAGAGACAGCACAGGTTGGCTAAGAGAAACAGCTGCAGGTGGTCCCCTCGCCCCTGAGTTCCTGTTTCAGGAGCTGCTTGTTCCCTCTGGGGGCTCCCCTCCCGCGTTCATCTGAGCTCCCTCCTGCCCCTGTCCCTCCCTCCGGGCAGGGCTTCCTGCCGCCCGGACCCCTCTCCCTCCAAGCCAGATCCCCTCCCAGCCTCACTGTCACCCTCCTCAGTCACAGCACCTGGATTTCTCCAAGTCTCCAGAAGTCCTGCTTTCTGCTGGAAAAGAATTTCCAGACACAGAAGGGATTTCAGAAGGGAGTGAGCTGATTAAGAACCAAGAGCAGAGATCCTGTGAGCACCGTGAGCGAAGCAGGCTGACTACCTGGTGCAGCAGGGGACCCGACAGTTTGCACGGGTCAGGAGCCAGTGTTTATACCCTCTGCGTGCTCAGTCGCTCAGGCGTGTCCGATTGTTTGCCATGCCCTCCTCCAGGGGATCTTCCTGACCCAGGGATTGAACCTGGGTCTCTTAAATCTCCTGCATTGGCAGGTGGGTTTTTACCACTAGCGCCACCTGGGAAGCCCCAGTCCCTTTCTACTGGTTGCTTAAAGCCTCCTGATCTTTGCTAACAAGCTTCCAGACCCCAAAATTACACAAAGATGCCCACTCTAGTAGACCCCTATAGTGCCCCAACCAGTCACCTAAAGCCAGCCGTCTAGCAGGAATTTTCTGTCCTGAGGGCTTCCCTGGTGACTCAGATGATAAAGAATCTGCCTGCAATGCAGGATCCCTGGGTTCAATTCCTGAGTTGGAAAGATCCCCAGGAGAAGGGCATGGCAACCCACTCCAGAATTCTTGCCTGGAGAATCCCATGGACAGAGGAGCCTGGCGGGCTGCGGTCCATGGGGTCGCAAAGAGTCGGACTTAACAGGACAGGACAAAGGGGCTCAAGTCAGCTTCTGAGGTTACCTTGGTTCTTGGCTCTGCTTCTGTGGCCTTGCGGCAGGACTGCACAGTTCCCTCAGGTTCCAGATAGAGGGACATTGCCCTCTGGACGGCTGAGCGTGAAGCAGGGGGATGTCCCTCCTCACCCTGGTGGGCGGTGGGGGGTCAGAGACAGTAGAAGGGACCAGAGACCCTAATGAAGGCATCCCCCTGGCATCGCTGGCTCTGCATGCAGAGGGCCCCCCAAGGATGCTGGGGCTTCAGGGGCTGGACAGGCAGGGTGCCGACCTCCACTGGAGCTGGGTGGGCAGGGCACCGACCTCGGCTGGAGACCCCGTTGGGGACCGTCCTGGTCGCAGCCACCCGTGCAGCCAGTGACCTGTGGACGTGACAATGAGCTTGTGCCTTTTTACAGCCAGGCTTTTTCTGGACACTGCTCCAGCTGCTGCTGCTCCCCTGCCTGACCCCACCCCCACCTTCTTCCTCCAGGCACAGCTCAGAGGCCGCCGCCGCCTCCTCGCAGCCCTCCGGCTGCCTCTCACAGCCACGCAGTGAGAGCTGTGCTCAGTCGCTCAGTCGTGTCTGACTCTGTGACCCCATGGACCGCAGCATGCCAGGCCTCCCTGTCCATCACCAAATCCTGGAGTTTGCTCAAACTCATGTCCATCAAGTCGGTGATGCCATCCAGCCAGCTCATCCTCTGTCATCCCCTTCTCCTCCCGCCTTCAATCTTTCCCAGCATCACGATCTTTTCCAATCAGTCAGTTCATTGCTTCAGGTGGCCAAAGTATTGGAGCTTCAGCTTCAGCATCAGTCCTTCCAGTGAATATTCAGGACTGATTTCCTTTAGGATTGACTGGTTGGATCTCCTTGCAACCCAAGGGACCAGTCCTCCAGGCTCCTCTGTGAGATTTCCCAGGCAAGGATATTGGAGTGGGCTGCCATTTCCTCCCCTAGGGGAATCTTCCCGGCAGAGGGATCTCCTGCATTGCAGGCGGACTCTTTACCACTGAGCCACCAGTGAAGTCCAGTCACCCGGTGCCCCCTACGCTTCCTCTGGAAACGGCGGGTGCTTCTGTCTCCATAGGTTGGCTGCTCTGATGATTCACATGAATGAAATCAAGGACGCGTGACCCTGGTGTCTGCTCCCATGTCCTCAGGGTCCATGCACGTGGGACCAGGTGCCAGGGCTTTATCTTTCTGACTGATGTTCCTTCAGGGAATGGGAGAGCCATTTATAGGTTCAGATAAAAGTGATGGCCTGTGAATTCTGTTTTGACGGAGCAACCCCAGGGAGGATGAGCAAACAGTGGACGCTCTCACCCAGCCCCAGCCCGGGCTGCAGGTCCCTCCCACATGCCACCCTGGCACCCCCTCCTCCTTCCAGGTCCCTCCCACAGGCCCCCCTGGCATCCCCTCCTCCTTCCAGGTCCCTCCCACATGCCCCCCTGGCATCCCCTCCTCCTTCCAGGTCCCTCCCACATGCCCCCCTGGCACCCCCTCCTCCTTCCAGGTCCCTCCCACATGCCCCCCTGGCAGTCCCCTCCTCCTTCCAGGTCCCTCCCACATGCCCCCCTGGCAGTCCCCTCCTCCTTCCAGGTCCCTCCCACATGCCCCCCTGGCAGTCCCCTTCTCCTTCCAGGTCCCTCCCACATGCCCCCCTGGCAGTCCCCTCCTCCTTCCAGGTCCCTCCCACAGGCCCCCCTGGCACCCCCTCCTCCTTTTCCAGCCTGTCGGGGGAGGGTGTGTGGTCCCCAGACAGTGGTGCCGAACCTTGTAACATCTCACCTCATCAAAGCATTGGAGCTTCAGCTTCAGCATCAGTGCTTCCTATGGATATTCAGGGTTGATTTCCTTTAGGATTGACGGGTTTGATCTCCTTGCATTCCAAGGAACTCTCAAGAGTCTTCTACAGTACCACAGTTCAAAAGCATCAGGATGGGGAACACATGTTTACCTGTGGCTGATTCATTTTGATGTATTGCAAAACCAATACAATATTGTAAAGTTATAAAATAAAATTAAAAAAAAGAAAGAAAGCATCAATCCTTTGGTGCTCAGCTTTCTTTATAGTCCAACTCTCACATCCATACATGACCACTGGGAAAAGCATAGCTTTAACAATAGAGACCTTTGTCAGCAGAGTGATATCTCAGCTTTTTAATACGTTGTTTAGGTTTTTCATAGATTTTCTTCCAAGGAGCAGTGTCTTTTAATTTCTAGATATGAGGAAATGCAAAGATTGGGATCATGAAATCAGTTCCTGAAAATATCCTAACTATCCAAAGACTTGTTCCACCAGTTTCCCTGGAGCACAGAGAGCCTCACTCTGCAGCCTGAATTCCCCTCGGGGGTGTTGAAAGTCAGCAGCTGCAGCAGCACAGGTTCAAGCTCCGTGGAGGCGGATGGCAGACGCCCTGACTGCTGTTTGTGTGCTGAGTCACTCGGTCGTGTCCGACTGCTTGCAACCCCATGGATTGTGTCCCACGCATGGGTGGATGGATGGTGGATGGATGCTGGGATGGTGGATGGATGGATGGGTGGATAAACAGCATGGGGTCCACGCTCACAGTGGAATAGGACAGAGCCATGAAAAGGAGTGAAGCTCTGACACGGGATACAACGTGGATGGACCTTGCACACACGATGCTCAGACAGAGAAGCAGACGCAGAAGGACTCACTGTCTGAGTCTGCTTGGGCTGCCATAGCAAAATAGAAGGATGGGAGCGTCGGCAGTGCAAATGCATCTTCTACAGTTGTGGAGGCCAGAAGTCTGAGATAAGGGTGTCAGGATGGGCAGGTTCTGGTGAAACTACGTTCCTGGTGGGGGGCGGGGTCTTCATGGTGTCCTCAGGTGGAGGAAGGGCTGAGGGGGCTCCTTGGGGGTCTCTGTCATAAGAACTGGGATCCTGTTCATGGGGTCTCCACTCATGACCTCATCACTTACCCCCACCGCTGGTCACACCATCACCTAGGCGTTATGATTTCAACATGTGAATTTCAGGGGGCACAAACATCCAGCCCAGAACACCCACAGACTGTATGATTCAACTTAGAGGAAACGAGCAGGCAAACCCAGGGACAGGAAGTGGTGCCAGGCGCTGGGGAGGGAAGGGCAACGGGAAGCCACTCTTCCCAGGCAGGACCCTGTAAAGCCTGCACCTTCCCACAGGGCAGGGTAAGACAGTTCTTCCGGGTTGGAACTGTTTTTGGTGCCTCGCTGACTGACTTGCTTTTGTTATTATAATCACACCTAATGGCCCCGCTCTGAGAATCCTGCCCCTCTGCGGACAGATGAGCTACAGCGCCTTTGTTCAGAACCCTGTTCCCCTGGGGACTGCAGGAAGGAAGAAATTAACATGTCGGCCTGCCTGAGGCTCGCCATTCCAGGGTATTTGCAAGATTGATGAGGGTCTTTTTAGTTGGTTTCCTCACGTCCCCCTTGTCTGATTCCTGAAAGAACCCGACATCCAGAGTCCAACAAGATGTTTATTTGGAGACATTCACTGGCCATCTTGTTGTTCATCTGGCTCTAAGAATACAGCTTTGTTACTGGTCTCAACACCTCCTGTCCTGTAGCGAGCACAGTGAGCTTGGATTCCTGTGGGGCCACAACCGAATGGGCCCTGACCCTCTGCCCTCAGCTGATCTTAATCTGCACCCTAATCGCCAGTGTGCCAGCTGCAAAGAGAGGGAGCTTGTTAACACACCGCTCCCAGGGCATGAGCTCATGGGGGCTGATCCCGCCCAGGGGAGGGGCCCGTCTGGGCGCAGCTCAGCACACAGGGGTCACCGCCGCACACCCCCAGCCCGTTTCCTGGCCAGAGCTGACCCTGAGCCGCTCAGAGCAGGACCTGGACGGACAGACAGCCGCTCCTGGAAGGTCAGTGACTCTGGGCTTCGCTCTGTGCATACTCCGAACACCAGGACTTGCAGAGGCTTCTGCTGCGCCGGGCACTGTCTCCACCCACCACCCCCCTTTGCCGGACTCCTGGGTTCCTCTCACTAGGAGAAGGTCTGCTCGAAACTGCCTCCTACTTGAGGGCCAGATAAAATGATTAGAAAACCAGCCAGAGCTGCAGCCCACGTCCATCCTGACCCTCAGGACTGCACTGCTGTTCCTTGCACTTGGCCGGCACAGCAAGGCCTATTTTCTGCCGCTATGAGCCCCTGAGGGGTGAGGATTGGCTGACCCGGCCGGCCAGCCCTTCCCAGGTGTGCCGGGATTGAGGTCTTTATAAACAACCCCTTCCAGGCAGTGGGGCTTCTCTTGTGGCTCAGACTGTAAAGAATCTGCCTCCAATGCAGGAGATGCGGGTTCCATTCCTGGGTCGGGAAGATCCCCTGGAGGAGGGCATGGCAACCCACTCTAGTACTCTTGCCTGGAGAAGCCTATGGACAGAGGAGCCTGGCGGGCTGCGGTCCACGCAGTTGCAGAGTCGGTGTGGACGCAGGCAACAGAGCGTTTGGAGTTGCTGTTACACAAAGTGGCCGCAAGGCAGCAGCATTTCCTCAGGGCCCAGGTTTTTTCTTTTTTTCCCCTCTTTCTGTGCATTCGTTGTTATTTTCTATTGGAGTAGAGTTGATTTCTGAAACTGTGTTTGTTCAGATGTGCAGGAACTTGATTCAGTGATACTCAGATGTTTATCTCTTCTTTCTCTGGGTTCTTGTTCTACATAGGTGACGACTGTGTATTCCCATGCTCTTCACTAAGTCCCTCTTGATCATCTCTTTGATACATAGTAATGTGTATATTCATAATGTGTATTCATAATTCCCAGGTGCCGCTAGCAGTAAACAGCCTGCCTGCCAATGAAGAAGATGCAAGAGACGCCGTTTCGATCCCTGGGTCAGGAAGATCCCCTGGAGGAGGGAGTGACAACCCACTCCAGTTTTCTTGCCTGGAAAACCCCCTGGACAGAGGAGCTTGGTGTCTCAGAGTTGGACACGACTGAGTGACTAAGAACACTCCAATATGTATATGTTATTAGCAAACTCTTAATTTATCCCTCATCCTTAACATCTTTTTGATAATTGTAAGTTGGTTTTCTAAGTTTGTGAGTGTTTCTAACTGGGTGAGATACTTCATTTCCTTTAGGTGGATCAGATTGTAAAGCATCTGCCTGCAATGTGGGAGACCCGGGTTCAGTCCCTGGGTTGGAAGATTCCCTGGAGGAGGACATGGCAACCCACTCCAATATTCTTGCCTGGAGAATTCCATGGATGAAGGAGCCTGGGGGGCTGCAGTCAGTGGGGCTGCAAAGATTCGGACACGACTGAGCGACTTCACTGCACTCACTGGAGTGTAATTCTCAGTGATATCTCACGGCGTTTGTCTGTCTCTGACCTGCGCTTAATCAGTGTGTCCATCCATGATGCTGTCGGTGGCATTATACCAAACTGCGCTTCTGATCGCTAAGTGTGTGCTGAGTTGCTTCAGCCGTGTCTGACTCTTTGTGACCCCATGGACTGCGGCCCCCCAGGCTCCTCCATCCATGGGATTCTCCAGGCAGGAATCCGGGAGCAGGTTGCCATTTCCTTCTCCAGGGATCCTCCCGTCCCAGGGCCTTCTGATGGGCCTGTCACTAACAGAGGTGACGAGCATCTTGTCTTGTGCCTCATGGGAGTCCCTGTGCCTTCTTGGAAGAGATCTGTTTCCATCTCGGGCCCTTTTATTTCTTGGGTTGCTTGCTTTGTTTTTTTGACATTGAGCTGCACAAACTCTATGTTTTGGACACGAATTCCTTGTGGGTATGTTTGATTGCAAATATATTTTCGCATTCTGAGAGTTCTCTTTTTCTTTTGTTTAGGGTTTCCTCTTCTGTGCAGATGCTTTGAGGTTAATTAGGTCCTGTTTGGTTACTTTTGATTTATGTTTCATTATTCTAAGATCTGGAGCCCAAAAGAACTTCCCGTGATGAATGTCAACGTGTGTCCTGTGTATATTTTCCTCAAGAATGTCATAGTCTCCATCTTTCCATTTAGATCTTGTATTTTTGTGTATGGTGTTGGGGAATATTCTAATTCCATTCTCGTTTTAATTGTTGAAAGATCCCACACACTGTTCTTCAGAGGGGCTGTCTCCAGCTTATATTCCCAGCATCAGAGGAGGAGGGTTACCTTTTATCCACAGCGTCTACAGCACTTAATGTTTGTAAAGGGCTTGACAGTGGCCATTCTGACCGGTTTGAGGTGACAGCTCATTGCAGGGTTGACAGGCACTTCCCTGATATTTAGCGATGTGGACGTCATTTTGTGTGAGTTTTTTCCTAAAGGATGTGAGTTAAAGGTACCTGTTGAGCTTGGCTCTGTGACCGTCTGCTAAGTTTTGAATTCTTGTTTGTTGACCCTCCCTGGGATACTTCCGGAGGGCAGTTGTTTACTTACAACCCCACGGACGTTGTGAATACTGAGTGCCTGGAAAGATTGAAGGCGGGAGAAGAAGGGGACGACAGAGGATGAGATGGTTGGATGGCATCACCGACTTGATGCACATGAGTTTGAGTGAACTCCAGCAGTCAGTGATGGACAGGGAAGCCTGGCGTGCTGCGGTCCATGGGGTTGCGAAGAGTTGGACACGACTGAGGACTGAACTGAACTGCACACAGCTTTTAGAGTTGCTGTTACAACAAATGGCCACAAGGCGGCAGCATTGCCTTTTGCTTCAAACTCCACTTGTAAATTTCTTTTTCTGTGCATTCTTGTTTTATTTTGGAGTAGGGTTGATTTCCAGTAGTGTGTTTGTTTCACGTGTACAGGAGCTTGATTCAGTGATACACGGACATTTATCAATTATCTCTCTCTAAAGGAACCTTCGAGACGGGCGCACACACCCACAGGCGCCCCCACGGTGCTGTGCTCGGGCTTCCGACATACTGTTTTGCTGTGTGTTCTACTTGCATCTCGCTGAAGCTGATGAAAATCATATTCAGATTTAGCGAGACTTATTCTGAAGGGTTATTGTGAGGAGCAAAGGGGACTTACATGAGGATAAGAGTCCTCCAGGGAGAAGGACTGCTACTCTAGAGAGCCGATTACATAGGGGTAGGGCTTTATTTGTACAAGGGCACTACTACTGTGGAGAGGTGCCTAATATGATAGAGGGGAGGTACAACAATCAATGGGCCATGACCATGTAGGGGATATTCCTGTGGAGAAAGTGAGAAGTCGCTCACTCTGACTTTATACAGGCCACGGAATTCTCCAGGCCACCAATACTGAGGTGGGTAGCCTTTCCCTTCTCAAGGGGGTCTTCCAACCCAGGAGTTGAACCCCAGGTCTCCCGCAATGCAGGCGGGTTCTTTACCAGCTGAGCCACCAGGGAAGCCCTACTGTGGAGAGGGGACCCTTAATAAAGGAGGACCCTTACTGTAGTGGGGGACTCTTACTGTGGAGCGGGAACAGTGATAATAGGGTCACTCTGATACCTTGGGGGCTGTTACAGTAGAAAGGACAACGACAATGGGGGAACTATTGTAATAAAGGGAACTATTACAATAGAGGGGGCCATTCTGCAGAGGGGGACTATTACAGAAGAGGCAGAACTATATCTGTGGAGGGAGGACTCTTAGCATAGAGGGCTGTTACGAGAGGAGGGCTCTCACCGTTGAGAGGGAACTGTTACAGTATAGGTGAGGACTGTTACAGGTAGAGGGGGGACTACTACTGTACAGAGGGGACTACCACAAAGGGAGAGTGACTATTATAATAGAAGAGGACTTACCTTAGGGGGACTATTGTAAGGAATGGGGTCTATTACTGCAGCAGGGACTGTTACAATAGAAAGGGGACTGCTGAAATTGAGGAGGACTGTTACTACAGACCAGAGAAGGCAATGGCACCCCACTCCAGTACTCTTGTCTGGAAAATCCCATGGACGGAGGAGCCTGGTGGGCTGCAGTCCATGGGGTCACTAAGAGTTGGACACGACTGAGCGACTTCACTTTCACTTTTCACTTTCATGCATTGGAGAAGGAATTGGCAACCCACTCGTGCTCTTGCCTGGAGAATCCCAGGGATGGCGGAGCCTGGTGGGCTTGCCGTCTATGGGGTCGCACCAGAGTCGGACACGACTGAAGCGACTTAGCAGTAAGTACTATAGAGGGGGACTATTATGATAGGGAGAGACTATTAATATAGAGTAGCGACAACAGAAGAGGACTATTAGTGTAGAGGGAAACTATGAGAATAGAAGCAGGACTGTTATAGTAGAAGGGGACTTTGACTGTGGAGGGGAACACTGACAATAGAGGGAGATTATTAGAGAGACTTTTACACAGAGACAGAATTATTACAACAGGGGGGGGACTATGCCAGTAGACGGGACGTTTACCATAGAGGGAGATTATAGCAACAGAGGACTTTACTCTAGAGGGGGATATCAGAAGCAGACGATTATAATTATGGGGACTACTGCAATCAAGGAGAACTATTATTGCAGAGAGGGGACTATGAGAGTATAGGATTATTACTCCAGGGGAGACTACTACTGTAGAGGGGGAACTTGACAACAGTGGGGGAGCCATCACTATATAGTAGGACTATGACATTAAAGGAGGCTTATTTTTAGAGGAGAGACTTTTACCACAGAGGGGGTATTATTACAAGAGAAGTATGACAACCGAGACAGGACTATTAGTGTATAGGGTGGAGGGCTATGACACTAAAGAACTATTACTCTATGGGGAAACTGTTACTGTAGAGGGAGACTATGACAATAGAGGGGAGCTCATACTGTAGAAGAGGAACTATTACTGTAGAGGGGGGACTATGACAACAGAAGGGGACTATTACTGTAGAAGGGGGACTATGACAACAGAAGGAGAGTATTACAAGTAAGGAGGACTATTATTACAGAGGAGGGGCTCTGACAGTACAGCAGCACAGTTACTGTAGAAGCGGAATTTTGAAATAGAGGGCTGTTACTCTAAACACTATGACATTAGTGTTAGTCGCTCAGTTGTGTCCGACTCTGTGACCTCATGGATTGTAGCCCATCAGGCTCCTGTGTTCATGGGATTCTCCAGGCAAGAATACTGGAGTGGATTGCCATGCCCTCCTCCACTATGAAATTAGAGGGGCTATTACTACAGAAGGGGAACTATTACTGTAGAGAGAGGACCTTAAGAATAGGGACAACCCCTGTCCGTGGAGAGCAGTAAACCCAAGAATAAAGGCCCAGGCATGTGTTTGCCATGAAAGGAGTCCTGATGGGACGTGGACCACAGGCCCTGACTCGGGAAGAGCCGTGAGGGGAGGCTTCTGCCCAAGCAGGGACAGTGGCTGCAGTTGGGGATGGGCAGGTGGAACCAGCGGGTCGCAGGCCCATGTTCTGACCGGTCCTGGGAATGACCGGGTCGGCCGAGACGGACGACCCTAGGGAGGGACTGGTCTGTGTGGCCGGGTCAGGGAAGTGAGGATCTCAGTCTCTACAGGGAGGGGTCTTTGCGGAAACTGTTTGCAGGACATGGGGGGTGAGGGCGGGGCTTCCTGGACCCCCGGGTCACCTTCAACACCACGCAGAGGGCTCTGTCCCCTCTCCCCGGTGGGAAGACGAGGCACAGAAGCTCGGGGGCGATGTCAGGGGCCAGGCAGGTGGCCGAGTCTGCAGCCACCGCTCAAGTCCGGGTCCGTGTCTCCAGGTGATGGTTTTAAACCGTCTCCTTGCATCATGGGATGGCCGCGCTTGGCCCCACGGGGGTAAAGCCCAGTGTTTTCACTCCCCTGTCCCCGCCCTGTCACACCCACCCAAAACAGGAGAGGGGACACTCAGACCCTGACTGGAGGCGCTCCCAGCTTCTTAGCTGCTCAGCTGAGCTGGACAGAGCGCCTCGGGGGCGTGAAGGGGGTGTGGCCTAGCGCCTGTGCTCCATCCCCCTCGGATGGAAGCCCCCGTTCCTGGAGACCCGCCGGGTCAACCGGGGCCCCTTAGAGGAGGGGGCTGGTGCAGAGCTCGAGGGTCGGGGGCCCTCTGGAGGGGGTCGCCAGCTGCAGCCGCAGGGAGAACAACGTGAGCTGCTGGGGTCTGTCTGTTGGTCCCTGTCCCTCCTCCTGGTCCCTGTCCCTCCTCCCTTGCTCCCCCTCAAACCCTCACTTCACCTCCCGTGTCTCTCTTTACGTCTCGGTCCATTTCTCTCTGTCTCATTCTGTCTCTAGAGCTCATCTGCCCTCTGCAGCACCCCATCCTTTCTCTTGGAGAGAAGCCCGCAGGTTCCCGTTTCTCAGAGCCACGCCTCCGCGCCGCCAGCACCGTGCCTTCTGCACGTCCTGTTTTAACTCCTGCAGAGCCCCGTTTCCTCCCCAAGATCTCCGATGGGCGGGCAGGTGAGCTCGCCCGGCTCCTTCAGCGGCCTGCCCTACGCCCCAAGGCGAACGCGGACTGGATGTCGGCGCTGAACTCTCAGCTCTGGGACGTGCCGCTGCACCAGCTCTCCATCCCAGGTGAGGCCCCGCGGGCTCGGCTCAGCGGGAAGGCTGCCGCCAGACGGTCCGTGTGTGCAAAGCCTCAGTGCCAAACATGCACACATGCAGGCACACACACGTGCATGCACACACACACACACACCACACACACATGCACACATACACACCGAACACACATGCACACAGGGATACATGCACACACAGTGCACACACACATACACACACCAGCGCCTTCCCTTCTGAGTCCACTTTATCCCCATTCAACCTGGAAGGTACATGAACCCCGGAGAGGCTGCCTTCAGGACACATGGCACCCTGGGCGGGAGGCGGGCGGGTCGGGGCGGGGGGAGGTTGTCGTGCTTTCTCAGCCTCTGACCTACTCCCGGGGACCCCTGGGAACTTCAGCTCCCTCACCTTCGCGCCCACGTTTTCCATCAGAGCTCGTGCGGCACGTTCTGCACTTGAGCCTGGAGGGCCCAAAGTTTAAGATGTCCACCGGCCCCCAGACGACTCGGTAAGTGGTACCGGAACTATCTAATTAAAATGAGGAACTTCTGACTCCAGTCAGTTTGGTCGCAAAGTGCTGCAAAGCTCAGCCGTGGGCGGGCATCTCGACTTGGGAATGCCCAGCGGTGCCCAGGCAGGTGGGCACTTCCAAGGCAACACTGCTGTGCTCAGGCCATCGGAGGAGCAGCCACCAGGACCTGGGCAGGGAGGGTCCCCACCGGCCAGCACCAGCCTGCTCACCTCCCAAGGTGCAAACGCTGTTCTCCACCCGCACTCCTCTGGCCGCGACCCTGGGCACTGCCCGCTGGGCACGCACACGAACAGCGGGAGAAACAGGAAGTGCTGTTTCCTACGGAAGGCAGCTTCAGACCCCTCCTCGCCCTCTCAACGGCTCTGGGGTTTGATGCCCGCCACCCCACCCTCCCCGGGAGGAGGCCCACACGGCCCTTCCCTGCAGGTGTGGAGCAGGCAGGGAACCGCGGACCCCGTCTCCGCCCTTCTGCTGCTTCCCCACGAGCAAGGCCGTGGGGGCCCTGCAAGGAAGGGGCGTCCGGGTCTTCAGGCCACCTCCACCCACGAGGGGCCCGCTCTCCTTAAATAGAACTCCTGAGGCCCTCCAGCAGGCCCGGGCACCACTCACCTGCTTCGGTCTTTGCAAATGCACCTGTTCTGGACATTTCTTATAAATGGGCATGGAAAATGTGTCTTTCTGTGTCTGCTTCTCTCGCTGACCATCGTGTGTTCAAGGTCCATCCACGATGCAGCCTGTGTCACAGCTTCACTCCTTTTCACGGTGAGTCACACACCATGGTATGCATGGACCACATGCTGAGAACCCACCCATTCGGCCACTCGTCCACTCATCCATCCGTCCATCCACCCACTCACTATCCATCCACTCATCCATACAACCACCCCCCACCCTCCACCCATCCGTCCCTCCATCAACCCAGCTATGCACCCACCATCCATCCATCCATCCATCCATCCATCTACTTATCTATCCACCCTCCCATCCACTCTGCCATAACAGCATCAAATCAAATTATACTGTGAACTTGTAAATCCTCCTTGACCCTGAGAATAAATTTAAAAAAAAAAAAAAGGGAGAAAGAAATACAGCTCGTCCAAACCTATGTTCAGAGACGGAAGGGAAGGGTTTCTGGCTTGTCCCCAGGTGACTGCCAAGGTGTGGATCTGTCCACACTGTCTCTGCAACACAGCACACAGATTTAAAAGGAAAAAGAACAGATGAAACCGGCATCATCAAGAGCCTGAAAATCCTATGAATAACTTCAAGGAACTTGTGACTAGAGAGGGTCTGTCTGTGCTCACTCATGTCGCACTCCCTGTGGCCCCACAGACTGCACCCGCCAGGCTCCTCTGTCCGTGGGACGCTCAGGCAAGAATCCTGGACTGGGTTGCCGTGCCCTCCTCCAGGGGATCTTGCCCCGGGATCAGACCTGCGTCTTTTATGTCTCCTGCACTTGCAGGCGGGCTCTTTGCCACGAGCACCTCCTAGGAAACAACAAACCATAAAATCAAAAGCCATCTTAAGCCTTTGCTGTCCCAAAACGCGGCTCCCTGAAGAAACTGCTCTTCACTGTCTCACACTGCAGAGACCCCATTGCGAAATAGGGTTCAGTTCCCTGGTCTCGGTGGATGTGACTTTCAGGATTCCCCGTGCCCTACAGCGCTATAGCTGTGCGTCCCGAGGGCAGCTCGGGGGCACAGAGGACAGGCTCGGGGGTGACGTGTCCCCTGCCTGGTCTGCCCACAGGGAGCCATGACACGATGACCTACTGCCTGAATAAGAAGTCACCCATCTCCAGCAAGGAGCCGAGGCTGCTGCACCTTCTGTGCAAAGTGCTGCCGTGTGTCACCCTGCCCATGGTGCTCAAGTGGTCCACCACCCAGGTGAGGGTCTGCGGGCACGCCCGCCCGGGCCAGGCCCAGCTCCAGCCGCTGGTGTCACCCGCGGGCTGTGCCCTTGTCCCTGTTGGGGAAACGGAATTGAGAACAAACTCCCTGTAAAGCACAATTGTCCTTCAGTCGCTCAGTCACGTCTGCGTCTTTGCAACCCCATGGACTGAAGTCCACCAGGCTCCTCAATCCACGGGATTCTCCAGGCGAGAACACTGGAGTGAGTTGCCATGCCCTCCTGCAGGGGATCTTCCCGACCCAGAGAGCCTCCCAGAAAGGCAGCAAAGGACAGAGCTTTACTGTGGACCAGCCTGAAGCCAGAGGGGGACCTGCGGACTATGAGCATCACAGGCTGAAGTCAGAGAGGCTGTGGGAGGGGGAGGGAAGGGGCAGGGTCCCGCCCGTTGTGCAACTGAGGACAGCTCCTTCCTGCTCCCAGATAAGCAGTAGCTGAGTTCTGGCGTCCTCTGAGGTGGGTTTGTGTTTGCGACACCCCCTCCAGGGAGGCTTCCTTGGTGGCTCAGGTGGTAAAGAATCCACCTGCAATGCAGGAAACTCAGGTTTGATCCCTGGGTGGGGAAGATCCCCTGAAGGAGGAAATGGCCACCCACTCCAGTATGCTGGCCTGGAGAATCCCATTGACAGAGAGCCTGGTGGGCTGCAGCCCGTGGGGTCCCAGAGAATGAGACACAGGCACTCCCTCCCTTCCCCTGCAGTGCTCCTCCCAGGCGGCTCCGGGTTTAGGGGGTGGGGAGAAGCCGCGTGGGCAGCAGTCACTGTGCAGGATGGAGAGGGGTCCATGGCGGGGCCTGTCTGTGGGGAAGGGGCACCGACTGGCAGCGGCCCTGTCGCTGGCACACACGCCAGCCGGGGGTGGATGCTGAAGCATAGAGAACCTTCCCCAGGCCCAGGGGCCCACCTGGGGGGCAGGCTGCCCCACCTTCCTGTACCCTGCCAGGGGGGGCACTCACATTCCTGGTTTTTCAGCTCCCAGGCTGGTCCTCCCAGGGGACCAGAGGCTGTCAAGCACACCTCTTGCCTCGTGTAATTGTTACGTCTTGCCTTGTGTAATTACTTCTTCCTGGGAGGTCCCCAGTTGCTGAAATCCTGCTGGGGGACCTGAGGGGCAGAGAGCAAGGGCTGGAATGTGGGCAAGCCTCATTCCTGCCCGGGTCAGGCGCCTGTAGCTCGGGTCAGGCGCCTGTAGCTCGCACCCAGAGGGACGGGTCCACCAGAGCCCGGGAGGCCTGCAGGGCTGGGGGCCCTCGGCTCTGAGGGTCCCTTGGTGCCAGGGTCCCTCCGTCCTGGGGGGCCTGGGTGCCAGGGTCTCAAGTGGTACGGCTGCCAGGGAGGCCCAGGGTGTGCGCGGTGGCTGGGGGGGTGGTCTTGGGGGGTGTTGAAGGTCGGCAGCTGCAGCAGCCCTTGACTTAATCCTTTTAGAGGTGGATGTTCATATTAGTCTTTGCTTTTTCTTTTATTTTGGATTGGATGGAGGGGCTGTGACTTTCTTTCCCATTTTTTTATCCTTTTATTTTTTTCTTTTTCCATTACGACTCCATGCAGAGAACACAGTACCGTTTTCTGCTACTAGTTGATGTTAATATTCATTTTTACTTTTTCTTTTATTTTGCATAGAGGAAGACTATCGCTTTCTTTCCCTTTTTTTAAATCCTTAGATATTTTTCTTTTTCCATAATGATTCTGTGTAGCGAACACAGTACCATTTTCTGCTACTAATTTATGTTAATATTAGTCTTTGCTTCTTTTATTTTGGATAGAGCACATCTGTTATTTTCTTCCCAATTTTTTATCCTTATTTTTTTCTTTTTCCATTATGACTCCTTGTAGAGGACACAGTACATTTTCTGCTACTAATTTATATTAGGGCTTCCCTGGTGGCTCAGCTGGTAAAGAACCTGCCTGCAATGTGGGAGGCCTGGGTTTGATCCCTGGGTTAGGCATATCCCCTGGAGAAGGGAAAGGCTCCCCACTCCAGTGACCTTGCCTGGAGAGTCCCATGGACAGAGGGGGTCTGTGGGCTGCAGTCCACGGGACTGCCGAGAGGTGGACACGACTGAGCAACTCTCACTTTTCGTTTATGTTGCTGTGATTCTTTGCTTTTTCCTCTTATTCACACGCCGGGCAGAGGTTTCTTCCTTTCCTTCTCCCCTTGGTTCCTCCTTGCCTTCCCCAGTGCCTTTGTGGGGGTGGCGGCAGACCTCTGTGGCTCTCGTGTGTCCTCACATCCGAGGGTCCAGCTGGGCTGTCCTGGAGCCCGCGCTGGTGAACCCACTGGGGGCTTCCGCCCAGGGACTGCCAGGGAGGAGGCTGAGGCTGGACCCTGCAGGGGCCCCAAGACCACGGTCTGGGCCCAGGCTCTGTGGCTGCACATGACCAGTGACCCTGCAGACCCCGCTGCCAGAAGCAGGGCCTGAGCCTGGCGGCGCCAACACTGCTGACTTGACAGTGGACGACGCGGCCCTCAACTGGGCGTCCTCAGCGCGGGCCCAGCCCCCGAGAGCGGCGACGAGCTGAGGCGGGGCCGCCCTGTGCCCGGCACCGGTGACCGACCCCTGTGTGCAGGTGCTGAGCGTCACGGAGCAGCTGGATGCTGGCGTGAGGTACCTGGACCTGCGGATCGCACACGTGGAGGACGGCTCGGAGAGGAACCTGCACTTCGTCCACATGGTGTACACGACGGCTCTCGTGGAGGTGGGTACGCGCGGGCCAGGCGGGACAGGCTGACCTGTAAGGAGCAGCACAGGTCCACCCCGGTTAGAAGACGCTGACCCCTAAGGGGACAGACACACGTCTACTCAGACAGACACACGTCCACCTCAGACAGACACACGTCCACCTCAGAAGACGCTGACCCCTAAGGGGACAGACACACGTCCACTCAGACACACACATGTCCACCCCAGTTAGAAGATGCTGACCCCTAAGGGGATAGACACACGTCCACTCAGACAGACACACGTCCACCTCAGAAGACGCTGACCCCTAAGGGGACAGACACACATCCACTCAGACACACATGTCCACCCCAGTTAGAAGACGCTGTCCCCTAAAGGGGCAGAGGACAGACACCCACTCAGACTGATACACATCCACCCCAGTTAGAAGACGCTGACCCCTAAGGGGACAGACACACGTCCACTCAGATGGACCCACGTCCCCTCTAGTCAAGAGAGGCTGACCCCTAACAGGATGAACACATGTCCACCCCAGTTAGAAGACACTGACTCCTAAGAGAATGGACACATGTCCACTCAGACAGACACACGTCCACTCCAGTTAGAAGACAGTGACCCCTAATGGGACGGACACACGTCCACTCCAGGCAGGAGAGGGCTGGCCTCTGGCATCAGTCACTCAGAATCCCTGACCAGCGTGCATTTCTGAACTCACACCTGTAGCCCTGGCCTCTGGGGCATCTCCCGCAGTTTAGCTAAACCGGGTCCCTGGCGCATCTTCCTGCGTCCAGTCCATCCTCTCGGCTGCCAAGTCACTTCATGGCTCCCTCTGGCCATGGCCCCTGTGCCCCCACCACAGACGCCAGCAACCCTCGGGGTCTGGGGGCACCGTCCCTGGGTCTCACTGTGCACGCACCCTGGCCTCGCACACTCCCTGCACTGCATACCTTACACAATTCTATGAGCACTGCTCCCTGCTGCTGCGCAGGCACACACACGCGTATCTGTGCACACACAGGTCAGGACCACATAAACACACGCGTATGCACCCGTGCGTACAGGAGCGTGCACACACCCCCGCACCCGTGGCCCCCGCTGCCACTCAGGAGGCTGGGTCCCTGGGAGCAGCGCCTTGCTTGTGTCTGTGTGTGTCGGGACCCCCCGACCTGTCTGTGGAGTGGTCGTGCTGGGGTCGTGCTTGTCTCTCACACAAGGCCCTTCTCGCCACCCCCGCTCAGGACACGCTCACGGAGATCTCCGAGTGGCTGCAGAGCCACCCCCGGGAGGTGGTTATCCTGGCGTGCAGGAACTTCGAGGGCATGACGGAGGACCTGCACGAGTACCTGGTGGGCTGCATCAAGAACATCTTTGGGGACATGCTGTGTCCCCGCGGGGTGAGCAGGCGCCGCGGGCTCCCCATGCTCTTGGCAGCAGGGGTGGTGGGAGTGCCAGGCTTCACTGGAATCACGGACCATCCGCTCGCTGCGTGAGGCTGATTCAGGCACCAGGTGATGCTGCTCAGGAAGCCCAGGAATCCACCCACCACTGTCTCCACTCAAACACGCCAGTAACCAGCCCATCACTGGTCACAGGCACCCCCAATAATCCGCCCTGCCCGGTCTCCACTCAGACACCCCCAAAATCCAACAATCACTCCTCAAGATGCCCCAGTAACCCACCTGCCATTTCCTATTAGAAACCCCAATAATCCACCCACCTCTGTTTCCACTCAGGAACCCCAATAATCCACCCATCACTGCTCAAGACACCCAAGTAATCTACCCACTAGTGTCTCCACTCAAACACCCCCAAAATCTACCAATCACTGCTCAAGACACCCCAATAACCCACCCATCACCATCTCCACTCAGACACCCTAGTGATGTACCCACCAGTGCCTCTACTCAGACACACCAGTAATCCACCATGACTGTCTCTTCTCACGGAGAACCCAATAACCAGCCCACCACTGCTCACAGACGCCCCAATAATCCATACACCACTGTGGCTTCTCGCACACCCCCAATAACTGACACATCATCACAAGGCACCCCAATAACCCCTGTGCACACGTCTCACGGGCACCCGGATGATCCCCCCAGGAGGTGCCAACTCTGCGCCAGCTGTGGTCACGGGGCCAGCAGGTCATCCTGTCGTACGAGGACGAGGCATCCGTGAGCCGTCACACGGAACTGTGGCCCGGGATCCCCTACTGGTGGGGGAACAAGGTGAAGCCCCAGGACCTCGTAAACTACCTGGAGCTCATGAAGAGCCACGGCCGGCCGGGTGAGTGCCACCTCGCACCGAGACACCTAGCCACACGCGTGTCCAAGGGCACGGGGCTGGTTTTGGGTTCAAGTGGAGAAATGGAACGGGACGTGTTAGGGGTATTACTCTGTCCACCACAGGGGGTCAGGACGTGGACATCCATGCGGACATTATTGTGCCCACCACACGGGGTCAGGATGTGGACAGGACATGGACATCCATGCAAACATTACTGTGTCCACCACACGGGGTCGGGATGGGGCCATCTTTGGGGTCACTGTCCAGCCTGCCTGCCCTCTGTAACAGCAGAAATTCATGAGTCAACACCCCTGTGAGCCCCTGCTGTCTGAACTTTGGTCTCTGTCAGACATGTGAAGCTCTGACCACTGCGGAGGCCAGAGTCTGGATGGGGTGACAGTGTGGGCAGGTGACCCCATGGGTTAGTGGTTGCATGGGTGGGTGACCCCATGGGTTACTGGTCACATGGGCAGGTGACCACGTGGGTGGGTGGCCGAGTGGGTGGGTGACTGTGTGGGTGAGTGAACAGTTTGAGTTTCTGACCACATGGGTGGGTGACTGTGTGAGTTGATGACCCCAAGTGGGTGACCACATGAGTGGATGACAGTGTGAGTGGGTAATCATGTGGACAGGTGACCGCATGACCTCACAGGTTAGGGACTCCGTGGGTGGGTGAACACGTGGCTTGGTGGCCAGGTGGCTTAGTGACCCACAGGCTGCTGACCCCGTGGGTGGGGGACTATGTGAGTTGCTGACCCCATGGCTGGGTGACCTCCTGGGTGGGTGACCACGTGGGTTGGTGGCCACGTGGAGGGGTCACCGCATGGGTTGGTGACCATGTGAGTTGGTGACCACATGGGGTGGTTGGCCACATGACCCCGTGGGTTAGTGACCGCACACGAGGGCGGCTGGAGCCAGCACCGTGAACAGAAGCCCCTCTCTTGTCCCAGGCGGGCTGTTCGTGGCCGGCATCAACCTCACGGAGAACCTGGAGTTCATCCTCGTTCACCCGGCCTGGTCCCTGGAGAAGCTGACCCTGAGTGGGCTCCCCTACCTGTGCGCCTGGGTGCGGGCCCAGTGCCCGGGGTCGGCCGCCGGCTGCACCAACATCATTGCGGGCGACTTCATCGGGGCCAGCGGGTTTGTTAGCGACGTCATTGGGCTTAACCAGAAGCTGCTTCGGGGCTGACTGACGGCGCGCGGGTGGAGCGGGGCATCCCGGAGGCTGGTCCTCGGGCGCGTCCTGTGACGTCACCGGGCTGAACCGGAAGCTGCCTGGGGCTGACCGACAGCACGTGGGTGGAGCTGGCCATCGCGGAGGCTTCTCCTTGGTTGTGTCCTGTGACGTCACTGGCCTTAACCGGAAGCCGCCTGGGGCTGACAGACGGTGCGCCGAGGAGCTGGGCACCACCGAGGCTGTTGTCAGTCCTGTCCTGCGGGGCTGGTAATCCGTCCGTCCATCCACGGAATGTGGGTGGCTGCAGAGGTGGGGCCGGGTGGCAGGGTCCTCCGTGTCTCTCAGCGGATGTAGGGTGTGAGGTGATGATTAAAGGCGATGGTGTGATTTGTACAATCACATCTTCCAGGGAGACATACTGGTTCTCAGGTCTGTGGCTTCCCCGTGGGAGAGGCTGGGGAACACCCTCCCTCTGGGCGCTGAGAGCAGCAGACACAACCCCCAGCTGGGTCGGGGGGCGGGGGAGGAGGCAGTATGACACAATTCATAGGAGGGGCCTGAGCGCATTAAGATCCCACTGAGAAATCCCTTTTATTAGATGAGGGCCTTCCCTGGTGGCTCACCTAAGAAAGCCTTCTTATCTCTCCTTGCTATTCTTTGGAATTCTGCATTCAGGTGGCTATATCTTTCTGTGTCTCCTTTGCCTGTCTCTTCTCAGCTATTTGCAAGACCTCCTCAGACAACCACTTTGCCTTTTTGCATTTATTTTTCCTGTGGATGCTTTTGATCACCACCTCCTGGACAACGTTAGGAACCTCCGGCTATAGGTCTTCTGGTACTCTGTGCGCCAGATCTAGACCTTGAATCTATTTGTCACTTCCACTGTATAATCACAAGGGATTGGAATAAAGCAAAGAAACAGGAAAACAATAGAATGGGAAAGACCAGAGATCTCTTCAGGAAAAATTGGAGATACCAAGGGAATATTTCATACAAAGACAGGCACAATAAAGGACAGAAATGGTATGGGCCTAACTAAAGCAGAAGAGATTAAGAAGAAGTAGCAAGAATACACAGAAGAACTGTAAAAAAAGGTCTTAATAACCTGGATAACCACAATGGTGTGATCACTCACCTAGAGCCAGACATCCCGGAGTGCAAAGTCAAGTGGACCTTAGGAAGCAACAGTACAAACAAAGCTAGTGGAGGTGACGGAATCCCAGCTGAGCTATTTCAAATCCTAACAGATGGTGCTGTTAAAGTGCTTCACTCAATATGTCAGCAACTTTGGAAAACTTGGCAGTGGCCACGGGACAGGAAAAGGTCAGTTTTCATTTCAATTCCAAAGAAGGGCAATGCCAAAGAATGTTCAAACTACTGCACAACTGCATTCATTTCACATGCTAGCAAGGTAATGCTCAAAATCCTTAAAGCTAGGCTTCAATGGTATATGAACCAAGAAATCCAGATGTATAAGCCTGGTGTAGAAAAGGCAGAGGAACCAGAGATCAAACTGCCAACATCTGTTGGATCACAGAAAAAGGGAAATCCAGTAAAACATCTGATTCATTGACTACACAAAAGCCTTTGTGTGGATCACAACAGACTGTGGAGAATTCTTCAAGAGATGGGAATACCAGACTACCTTACCTGCCTCCTGAGAAACCTGTATGCAGGTCAAGAAGCAACAGTTAGAACTAGACATGGAACAACAGACTGGTTCAAAATTGGGAAAGGAGTATGTCAAGGCTGTACACTGTCACCCTGCTTATTTAACTTACATGCAGAGTACGTCATAGATGGGCTGGATGAAGCACAAGCTGGAATCAAGATTACTGGGAGAAATAGCAATAATACATGCAGATGATACCACCCTAATGGCAGAAAGTGAAGAGGAACTAAAAAGCCTCTTGATGAGGGTGAAAGAGAGAAGTGAAAAAGCTGGCTTGATACTCAGCATTCCAAAAACTTAAGATCATGGCATCAGGTCCCACTTCATGGCAAAAAGATGGAGAAACAATGGAAACAGTGACAGACCATTTTCTTGGGCTCCAAAATCATTGTGGATGGTGACTGCAGCCACAAAATTAAAAGATGCTTGCTCCTTGGAAGAAAAGCTATGACAAACCTAGATAGAATACTAAAACGCAGAGACATCGCTTTGCTGACAACAGTCTATAATCAAAGCTATAGTTTTTCTGGTAGTCATGTACAGATGTGAGAATGGAATCATAAAGAAGGCTGAGTGCCGAAGAATTGATGGTTTTGAACTGTGATGCTGGAAAACACTCTTGAGAATCCCATGAACAGCAAGGAGACCAAACCTGTAATCCAAGAGGACATCAACCCTGAATTTTCATTGCAAAGACTGATGCTGAAGCTCCAATATTGTGGCCTCCTGATGGAAAGAGCCAACTCACTGGAAAAGACCCCAGTGCTGGGAAAGACTCAGGGCAGGAGGAGAAGGGGGCAGCAGAGGATGAGACCGTTGGATGGCATCACCAACCCGTGCATTGGAAGCACAGAATGTTAACCGCTGGACCACCAGGGAAGTCCCAGTTTGTGGCTTTTTGTGACCAGACAACCAAGAGGTTGCTAGCGACTTTCATGATAATCCTTGAAGTATCCTTGAAAGTCCAAGGTCGATGGAGCAAAGTGCACGGCTGCTGGGTCAGAAAATTAACCAGGGCTTCCCTGACAGCTCAGTGAATCCGTCTACCAATGCAGGAGACATGAGTTCTGTCCTTGATCCAGGAAGATTCCCACATGCTGTGCAGCAACTAAGCCCATGCGCCCCAACTACTGAGCCCTATACTGTAGCACCTGGGAGCCTCAACTGTTGACGCCTGTATGCCTCGAGTCCATGCTCTGCAACAAGAGAAGCCACGGCAACGAGAACCCCGCACACCACAGCTAGAGCAGCCCCACTGTCTGCAACTAGAAAGAAGCCCACACAGCAGCAAACAGCCAACACAGAATACAAAACCCAACACAAAAATTCAAAACAGAAACCACTAGCCCACACAGTGAAGGATCTAGGCTCTAAAATTCATCTTGGTACCCACCCGCGTCATACGGGTGTTGGGGGCGCCCCTGGGGGCTGCCCCCCACTCCCCCTTCCTGTGACCATGGCCTTCCATTCACCTAGCCAGGCCTGTGCTCGAAGGCTTGGGCCCCAATGGGGGCGGGGTTGGGGGGAAGGGGGAGCCTGTCTGCAGGAGGGTCTCAGGACAGTCTGGGTACTTGGGTGGTCTTATACCTGTTCTCACCATATGCCAGCCCGAAGCCTCTCTCTGGGACCCCCTGAGATCCTGGGACCCTGAGACCCCCACCCCCTCCTTGTCCCATGAAACCCCTGCCCTCTGCCCCGTGAGACCCAACCTCCTCCTCCCTGGGATCCCCTCTCAGCTCCCTCGGGGGTGTCAGGCCCAGCAGTCGCCGGCCTGTGTCTGTGGCAGCTCTGAGGTGAGTTCTGCTCCCCTGAGTTCTTGGGGTACAGCTTCTAAGACTTGGGGGGACCCCGGGGAGCAGGTGGGGGGATACTGGGAGGAGAGGGGACCAGAGGCCAGAAGTGACCTGCACTGTCCTTCCTGTGTCTGACAGACTGGGAGGAATTGGGAATGGAGCTGGGAGGAACTGGGTGGCCCAGCCCTGGGGATCCTGGAAGAGAGCATGACTGACGGGGCCCTGGGACCACGTGGGACCGCCAGGGCAGCCCTGGCCCGCTGAGGGGGGCTGGACCCTGGGAGCCTGGGGGTTCATCCCAAGTCACATGCTCACCACCCACCGGGGTTAGGGTTAGTGCCCATCCACCCCACCTAGCAGACCCAGGAGGATGGAGACCAGCAGGGGCTGAGCTGAATGAAGGGGAGCGGCCAGAGGCTCAGGTGCCCTGAGGCCCTGGCTGGCTGGCTGGCTCCCCGGTCTGCTCATCCCTCTGAGAGGGTGCTCTGCTCCCAGACCCTCCACAGCCCCGCTTCTCCACCCCGTGCAGGGCCTGGCTGTCAACAAGAAACCAGAACTTGTATTTTCCTTTAGGTGAAAACACCTAACGCCTGTGCGGTGGGTTCTGTGTGCTGGGCCCTATTAATGAGCAGATCCTTCCCGCTTGCTGGGTTCTTGTTTTAATCACTCCCTGGACACTGCTGTGTGCAAGGGCAGGCTGTCGGATGGGACCCGTGTGAGATACACAGCAGACACACAAACTGGACCTGCCTGCCTAGAGGGCAGCGTTCACGGGGTGTCTGCTGGGCGGCTGGTGCACAAAAACCACAGAGGCTACTTCACACACACACACACACACACACCACACAAAGCTTTACTGGTGTGTGGTCAACCACCCTGGACAGACATCTGCTCCCCAGACGCCCCGACGGTCGCCCAGAACCACTTGACTCCCACCGGGTCCTGTCCCCAGCTCGCTGGCGGGGGTGGGGACGGTGGGGTTGGGGGCGAACACCCACCGCACGTGCTTGTCTCTGAGACTGAACTGTGCAGCACCCTCATCTGTGGGGAGGGGTGAATCCTTTCACCCCGGAAACAGCTTCCGGAACCTTCCGTAAGCAGAGTCACTGATGATGACTTTCACATCGGCAGCCCCGGCCTCGGGGATCACGTCCACCGCCTGCACCGTAGCCTCCTGGTGAAGCCAGCTGCGAGGGAGACGCCATTGGCGGGGGGCGGGGTGCAGGTCACAAGATTGGTGGGCGGGACACGCGATTGGTGGGAGGGAGATGTGATTGGTGGGGGGGAGATGTGATTGGTGGGGGGACACGCGATTGTCGGGGGGGGACACGCGATTGGTGCCGGGACACGTGATTGGTGGGCGGGAGACTATTAGTGGGCGGCAACACAATTGATAGGCGGGAGACGTGATTGGTGGGAGACGCAACTGGTGGGAGGGACACATGATTGGTGGGAGGGAGACGTGATTTGTAGGAGGGACATGCGATTGGTTTGAGACACAACTAGTGGGAGGGACACACGACTGGTGGGAACCAAGATCCCAACAGTGTCTGAACCCCTACCCAGCCTTCCCGGGATTGGAAGGCCAGTATCTCCCACAGTCCTGGCGAGTGGACACAGGGCCATACGCCTGCTCGTGCCGGGAGGGAGCCGCAATTGATGGGAATGGAGACCCTGACCGAACCTGAACCCCGACCCAGCCTTCCCAGGGTAGCGGGAGGAAACTGGGGGTGGGGGTGGGGGGCAGTACCGTCCGCGTTTCGAGGCATGGACACGCGGCCGGACCCCTGCTCATACGTGGAGAGCGTGGGGACGTGGGGGTGACAAAGCCGCCCAGCACCGTGGCCTTGCCCGCTAACAGGAATGACACCCCACCCAATACAGCGATCATCGGCGCTACCACCCGTCCAACCAGCCCACCCCACGCACCTCAGCTGCGGTCCCGCCAGCCGCACGCGGAGGGTGAGGGTCCGTCTCCCCGTGGCTCGCAGGACGGCGTCCTCCACCCTGGCCATCAGCTCATCCAGCCCGAGCCCCAGAAGGGCAGACACGGCCAGGACGTCGGGCTCCACGGGTGTGTACCTGTCCGGGCGGCCAGCACAGCACACTCAGCAATGACGAGCTCACCTGGGCACCAGGTCACCTCGTTGTGGACTCGTATCATACACTCCAGGGGTGGGGGGGGCTCACCCGGGCACCAGGTCCACCTTGTTGTGGATTCCATTGTACACTTCAGGGGTACGGGGCAGGGTGGCTAACCTGGGTACCAGGTCGCCTCCTTGTGGACTCCACCTTACACTGCAGGGGCCAGGGGAGGGGGCTCACCCGGGCACCAGGTCCACCTTGTTGTGGACTTCCACCATGCTCTCCAGGAGGGCGTCTGGCAGGCCCAGGCCCCACAGGGCTGACAGGACACTGGCCTTCTGCAGCTCCGTCTCGGGGTGGCTCACATCTCTGACATGGACGATCAGATCCTGAGGACCAGACGGGGCAGGTGGTCAGATCTTGGGGCCAGGGGCTCCCACCCCCAGCCCCGGAGGACCCGCCAGCCCCAGGACACTGCTCCTCCCGGTGAGGGCAGAGCTCCCCACCATGGGGGCCTATACCTTGAGGGGTGGGTGCGACCTGAGACCACAGGGTGGCTCTGTGGTGCACACAGCCCCCCAGCCCCCTCATTAGGGTTTCTGTAGAGGCTGCCACTCCCTGTGCGCCTGGACCCGAGAGACTGCTCGGCACCCCCAAACCTGCCGTCCCCGTCTCCCGCGCCACAGTGCTGACGCTGCCCCTGGGTGCAGCCGCTGACCCCACCGTCAGCAGCCCAGCCAAGTGCCATATTCAAAGCTCTGGGCCGGCCCACTTTCCTGTGAAACCTTCAAGCTCGCATTTTAAAGAAGTTCTTTCCCCTGTTTCATGTTTTACACACAGGTTCCTCATGCACTGGGAAAATATGGATAAAAGGGAAGTAACAACGGAGGGTAATTATGTCACGGAAAGGAGGTGCTCTGTCTGGTTTTAAGGGATTCACTTCTAGGTTCTCTTTTTGATGAAATAAATTTTCTTTTACTTCAGGTTTCATTTCAGAAATTTTACATTTTAAGGAACCTTAGAGGATGAAGCTGACAGCTGCACGGTGCCCTCAGCCTCAGCTGCTGTAACCTAGAAGGTCCCGGGGTGCCTGTCCCTGGGCCCTGCCACCCCCCCTGCTGAGTAAACGCCAGGCTCTGTTGGGGTTCACTGTTTCTGGGCCCCGGATACGGCCAACACAGAAAGGGAAACCCCTCTTCATTAGCATTTCCTTCAGAAAAATTACAGTTGTAGGGCTTCCCTGGTCAACTTCCTGGCGAGTGGTAAGAAATCCACCTGCCAATGCCCAACATGTGGGTTCAATGCCTGGGCCGGGAAGATCCCAAATACCGCGGAGCAGCTAAGCCGGTGCATCACAACTAATGAGCCAGCACGCTGCAAATGCTGACCGCCGCGGGCTACAGCCCCTGCTCGGCAACGAGAGAAGCCGCCACAACGAGAAAAGCGGGCGCCACAACCAGGGAGAGACACCCACCGCCACGACCAGAAGCCCCACAAGCCGCAACTAGAGAAAGCCCAAACAGCAGTGAAGACCCAGCACAGCCAAAAATAAGTGCTAATAAATAAAAACCAAAACTTAAAATTGTACAGTCAGGCCTAGCTCCCTGAGTGGAGCGGCTTGAGAGGATCTGGTCCCTGTGATATCCCGTGTAAGGGGACACAGCCCTGTGCTGTCGTAAGGAGCGAACCACCTCCCCTTCCCGTCTGTTGGTAGCTGAGGGGGAACCGGCCTGGCCCTCCCCACTCACCGAATGGGCCACGTCCTGCAGGGTGGCCGAGAAGGACTCGACCAGGCTGTGGGGCAGCTGGGAGAGAAAGCCGATGGTGTCCATGTAGAGGACCGTCAGCGCGGAGGGCAGCCGCCCCGCGTGGGCCGTGATGTCGAGAGTCGCGAACAGCTGGTTCCGGGGCTGTATGGCGGCGTCCCCGGTCAGGGCCTTGATCAGCGTGGTTTTCCCTGCAAGTCGGGGACACGGGGACATGCGTCTCAGGCCATCTTGGGTCCCCTAGCGTCCACTTCTGAGCTTGGGCTGCTGGACGGTGGGATGGGAGCAGGGAGGGTGTCTGAGCCCGGAGTTCTCTGCAGGGCCCTGGTGCCAGGCACGGGTCATTAAAGAACACAGCTGCTGTTGTCCAGGATTCGGGGTAAGATAGATGGGGCCTGGGTGGGAGGGTTAATGTAGACAGACGAGGGGCATGGTGTAAACAGTGGTCACATGTGTGTGTGAGATGGGGAGGCGTCCCTGGTGACAGAGGGAGGTGTCCTGGACCATGAGTTGTGATGTGGGTGTCCTCATACAGAAGCGTGATGGTGCAGTTGGGCAGATGCTATGTGCCTGCCATGGGATGGGAATGTAGACACAGGCCCACCCAGCTCTGCCCTAGGGAGGCCCCGCCTACCAGTGCAGCCGGAGGGAGATCCCACCCACCACCCTGGCCCCAAGGCGGGTCCACCCACCAGCCCCACCCCAATGAGGCCCCGCCCACCAACACAGGGAGGCACCACACCAGCACAGCCCCGCCCCAGGGAGGCCCCGCCCACCGGCACAGGCCCACCCCCAGGAGGTCCGCCCATCAGCCCCATACAGCCCTGCACAGTCCAGGGGGGGCCTGCCCACCAATGCAGCCTGAGGGAGATCCCACCCACAACCCTGGCTCCAGGGCGGGTCCATCCACAAGCCCCGCCCCAGTGAGGCCCCACCCACCAGGACAGTCCCGCCCCAGGGAGGCCCCGCCCACCAGGACAGTCCCGCCCCAGGGAGGCCCCGCCCACCAGCTGCTCCTTGGGGAGGGCCCCTGCCCCTTGCCCCGCCCAGGCCCCAATCCCTGACCCGCCCCTCACCACAGTTTGTGTATCCCACTACAGAGACCACGGGGAACTCCTTCCGCCTACGCTGCTGCCCCAGAAGGCGCCTCTTGCAGCGGAGTCTCTCCAGGGCCTTCTGGATCTTGGCTTCCCTGTCTCTCAGGAGACGCTGCTGCAACTGCAGGAAGGACTCCCCTAAAAACACCCAAGACGGCGAGTCAGCGAGCAGGCCCGGGGTAGAAAGGGGGCAAGAGCTGGGAGGTGAGGGGTGGGGCGGGTGGAGGGGAGGAGGCGCGGCCTGTGGGGCTCTGACAGGTGTCAGGACCCCGGGGACAAAACCGCTAGCCTGCGTCCCCGGCACAGCCTTGGCACCTCCTGTTGGGAGACGGCTCTGTCCGGAGGAAGGCGGCCTTGACCCGGCCCTACTGCCCTTTGGGGTCACCTGGTCTCCCCCTTATCCCTGAGAAGGAAAGGCCGAGGGGAGAGTCCGCATGATGGCCACAGTGGGCTGGGCAGTGCCCTAGAGATGCATCCACGTCCTCACGCCTAGGACCTACAAAAGGGGTCTTATTTGGAAATGGGGTCTCTGCAGAGGGGATGAAGTGAAGGACCTGAAGTAGGGTGGCCATAAACCCAAGGACAGAGTCCGTATAAGACACGGACACAGAGGAGAAGCCACGTGAAGATGGAGGCAGAGACAGGAGGGAGGTAGCCACCAGCCCAGGGATGGACACCTGGAGGCCCCAGAAGCTGGAAGAGGCGGGAAGGACGCTCCCCTGGCCTCTGGATGGAGCTCAGCCCTGGGGCCCCTTGACACCCACCCTTTTTGAATGCAACCGCGGAGAGGCCCTCTCAGGACTTGTGGGGGACACTGTCCCCTTTGTAGGGGTGGTGGCCATGATAACCCCCTTCTGCACACCTAGTGAGGAGACCTCAGACACGTACCTGACCCCATGGTGTAGCGAGAGCTCCGTCCGCGTCCGCCCAGGTGGGCAACATTGCTTTTCACGTGGGACCTAGCTGGAAACAGGTTGGCTCAGCAGACGGGCGGACATGTGCGTCCACCACAGAACGTGGGGTGAGGACAGAGCAGGGGGCTGGGGTGGGGGTGGGGATTCCTGGAGGAGGGATCGCTGGGGGCCCCCTCCGACGTGGGCCATCACGGGCGAGGACAGAGGGCCCCTCCCTGGGTGACATGTCTCTGCTCGAGTACAGATGGGACCCGCGGCCACAAGCTTGAAGCCCTATCCACCAAATCCCACCCTCAGCATGCCTGGCAACATGTCTAGATACATGAAAACTACAGAAAGTCCTGGGAGGGCTCCCTAGAGAGGGTCCCGGTTGGGGGGATCCCTAGAGAGGGTCTCGGTGGAGGGGGGGGTCCCTAGAGAAGGTCCCGGTTGGGGGTCCCTAGAGAGGGTCTCGGTGGAGGGGGTCTCCCTAGAGAAGGTCCCAGTTGGGGGTCCCTAGAGAGGGTCTCGGTGGTGGGGGGGGTCCGTCTGCACCGGCCCGGGTCTTGCTCGCACCTGAGCAGAGGGAGCTCGGCCAGCGCCACCTGCAGTCGCGCCTCCTTGGTGCGGGCGTTGCAGCGGAATATGTGAAGAACCACGGTGAACCGGTCAAACACCGGCACGCGCCAGGCAGCTTCCAGGTCTTTCTAGAAAAAACAGAGAGCGAGGGAGGGAGGGGATGAGCCGTGAGCCCAGGCCCCTGGAGACCTGCTGACCCGCTGCTTCACCATACCTTGGTGGGCGTGGCCAGCCTCTCCACGTTCAGGAAGACAGAGGTGATTTCCGGGGACCCTCTGATCCTCTCTAGGAAAAGAGAACCCCCGGTCAGAGGCCGGTGCGCCCACAACGTAAGTCTGGGGAGCGGCCCTGCGCTTTGATCGGCTGTGTCCCCCGGACATCCTCTGGGTCTCAGAGCACAGTATTCAGGGAGCATGGAGCATGGGTCAGGGAGGACCAGGCTACGGTCCATTTCCAGGAAAATAGGTCTCATACCTGCTGAAGCTGAAGCTCCACTACTCTAACCACCTGATGCCAAGAACCAACTTACTGGAAAAGACCCTGATGCTGAGAAAGATCGAGGGCGGGAGGAGAAGGGGACAACAGAGGATGAGATGGTTGGATGGCATCAACCACGTGCCATGAGGCCCAGAGGGACGGTCGAGCTCATGCCACTCTAGGAGGGGGCTGTGACACATGCGATGGACTCACCTGTCAGCTGCTCCAAGGTCCCTCTGCCGAAGATGAGCTTCTTGTCTGGCGTCGTGGTGCGTACCACCATCGTGTCCACCACCAACCAGCCGTCCAGCGTGCACACCAGCGCTCGGGCCTCCGCCACCTGCCATTCGGCTTAGGGGAGAGATGGGCCGGTGTGAGGGCCACTTCCGGGAGGGTCAGCACTGCCCAGGGTCCTGGCCCACATGCCCCCAGGCTGGGATGGCTTCCTGCTTCCTGGCCACACAGAGATTCCCAGAAAGCACCCAAAAAGGCATTTCCTTGAAGTGGAGATCTGTTCTGGGTGGATGGTCAGGAGTGGGACGGAGGATCGGGGAAGGAACAGGAGGGGAAGGGAGGGTTACAGGCGAGGGGAGCCAGAACTGAGCAGGGGACGCAGGGACAGCGCCCCACCCCACCCCCGCCATGTTGGAATTGGGCAGGTCTGCCCCGTGGGGACTCAGGGTCCTTTATGACCCACTAGACAGCATGTCCCATGAAGCTCCCAGGGCCTGCAGAGCCTGCCGTCCTGTATGTGGGATGGGCTGAGTCCCGTCCTGGGAGGGTGTCACGTCCTGGGTGACCAGAGCCTAGTTCCAGCCTCCCTCAGTGGCCGCCCTTGCCAAGCCCATCATGAGCAAGGAGGCGCCCACCCAGGGTCTGTGGCCCTGAGGAGTCAGAATAATGGGGCTGGCGGGAGGCAGGACTCACCCAGGACAAGAGTCCGGAGGAGTGGGGACACAGGCCGTGGATCAAAGGCGATCAGGACCTGCCCTGTCCTCGTCCCTCCTCCGGCCGGTCCCTCGCAGGGCAGCTGATGGACAACAGACACGTGGGCAGCGGTGCCACCACGTGGCTCTGAGCCCTGACGGGGTGGACAGGGCTGGCGCAGGTCTGGAGGGGCTGGGAGCCTGGGGGCGATGGCCCGGAGCACAGTTGTGCCCTGGCTGTTCTCCGGTGAGACGTGAAGCTCAGTGGCCAAAGCTTCACGGGAGGTCAGCCTCCCTCCGGAGCCCGTCCCCTCCACCCTGCGACCACAAGCGCCCCCGCCCCGCCGCTCAGCGCTCAGCCGGTTCCCGTTTCTGCTACAAAAGCTTGTGCACCATCTCCGGGCTTAGTACTCAGCGGCACAGAGAGAAAGCGGGTCCATAAAAGGCTTAAAACCGAGGGGCACCCCGCGTGCACCCCGCGTGAGTTGCTGGGATCGTTTGCATTATGGATGGGGAGGCCCCGGGGGAGTAGGGCAGAGCGACACCCAGGAGTGGCTCAAAGGGAAAGGGGCTCGCTGCGCGCAAAGCAGGAGGGAGCCTGTGCCCAGAATAGGCCCATGGTAGGGAAGGGGACGCGGCTCCCGGAGCCAGCGAGGGAGGTTCAGCCTCCGAGTCCGCCTCAGAGGCCCCTCAGAGGCCCCACCTAATGGGTTCAGTAGGCGGTTCAGCCTCCGAGTCCGCCTCAGAGGCCCCACCTAATGGGCTGCAGCGTCGTAGGCAGGCCCCAGAAACCCGCCTCCGGCGCCCCGCCCCCAGAAGCCCCGACCTATGAGCTCCGGTCATCGAGGTCCAACCCCAGAATCCCCGCCCCCAGAAGCCCCGCCTCCGAAGCGCCGACTTCCCCGCCCCTTAAGCTCGAGCCTTCTCGCTCCGCCCGATCCCGCCCCCGTCCCCGCCTGGCCCCGAGCTCTCGGTCACCTCGGGTCCCCTGCGTCTTTCCGGGCCCCCACTTGACCTCAGGGTGAACCAGGCACACGCGCTGTGTCCCCGCGGGCAGCAGCGGGTCCCTCCTCAGAAGCTCCTCCTCGTCTTCCTCCTCCTCCGCATCTTTGGGCTCCTCCTCCCCGTCAGCCCGGCTTCTCTGGCCATCCGCACGTGAGCCGCCCCCTCCACCCTCCCGCCCCTCTGAGCACCCCAGGCCCCCGCGGACAGCGGCGAGGGCGCGCTCGGGGTGGGGCGGCGGCGGCAGCAGTGCGGCCCTCGGGGGCCGGCAGCCGCGAACCGCGCGAGACAGCCAGGCTCCCCCGCGGCCCGCGGCCCGCAAGGCCCACATCCCGCGCACCTCTGCGCAACAGGGCGGGACCTCCGGGGCGGAGCCAGCTCCCTAGCCAGCTGCCCGTCGGTTACTCGGGTCAACAGGGCGGGGCCTCCTCCCTTGCCGGCTGCCCATTGGTCACCCGTTTAAACAGAGCGGGGCTTTGGGGCGGACCCAGGTCTTACAGGCTGCCCATTGGTCGCCGGGCACTCGCCGCCGCCGCCTGATTGCTGTGCGCGAATCTCGGCCCGGAGGCGGGTCCGGGCGGTGCCGCCGGGCACGCGCCTTTCTCTGTTGGGGGTGCTCGCGGCCACCTCCCCTGGCGTGTAGCGCCGGAACCGAGCCGCGCTGCGCACCCAAGCCGGGCCCCACGACAGCCTCCGCGCGGGGCCGGCGGTCTGGGCTTGCGGGTCTAGTTCTACCCTCGGGAGCCGGGAGCTCTGCCTTGCGCGTCCGAGTGCGCCCCCTAACCCGGAGGTCCCAGCTCCTGCCTTGGGGCCTGGAATCTGACCCGAGGGTTACCCTGAACCGTGTTTCGGGCTCCGCACCCGCTCCACGGCTCTGAAGTGTACGCTGGTGGCTCGACTGTGTTCCTGGGGGGTCCACATAGGTCGCCCCCGGACCCTGAACTCTGCCCTGGGGATGTGTGGGGCTCAGTTCAATTCAGTTCAGTCGTGTCCGACTCTGCGACCCCACGAACCGCAGCACGCCAGGCCTCCCTGTCCATCACCAACTCCCGGAGTCCACCCAAACCCATGTCCATTGAGTCGGTGATGCCATCCAACCATCTCATCCTCTGTCGTCCCCCTTCTCCTCCTGCCTTCAATCCTTCCCAGCATCAGGGTCTTTTCAAATGAGTCAGCTCTTCGCATCAGGTGGCCAAAATATTGGAGTTTCAGCTTCAGCATCAGTCCTTCCAATGAATAGTAAGGACTGATTTCCTTTAGGATGGACTGGTTGGATCTCCCTGCAGTCCAAGGGACTCTCAAGAGTCTTCTCCAACACCACAATCCAAAAGCATCAATTCTTCGGCGCTCAGCTTTCTTTATAGTCTAACTCACATCCATACATGACCACTGGGAAAACCATAGCCTTGACTAGACGGACCTTTGTTGACAAAGTAATGTCTCTGCTTTTTAATATGCTGTCTAGGTTGGTCATAACTTTCCTTCCAAGGAGTAAGCGTCTTTTAATTTCATGGCTGCAATCACTATCTGCAGTGATTTTGGAGCTCGGAAAAATAAAGTCAGCCACTGTTTTCCCATCTATTTGCCATGAAGCGATGGGACCGGATGCCATGATCTTAGTTTTCTGAATGTTGAGCTTTAAGCCAACTTTTTCACTCTACTCTTTCACCTTCATCAAGAGGCTCTTTAGTTCTTCACTTTCTGCCATAAGGGTGGTGTCATCTGCATATCTGAGGTCATTGGTATTTCTCCTGGCAATCTTGATTCCAGCCTGTGCTTCCTCCAGCCCAGCGTTTCTCATGATGTACTCTGCATATAAGTTAAATAAGCAGGGTGACAATATACAGCCTTGACGTACTCCTTTTCCTATTTGGAACCAGTCTGTTGTTCCATGTCCAGTTCTAACTGTTGCTTCCTGACCTGCATACAGGTTTCTCAAGAGGCAGGTCATGTGTCCTGGTATTCCCATCTCTTTCAGAGTTTTCCACAGTTTATGGTGATCCACACAGTCAAAGGCTTTGGCATAGTCAATAAAGCAAAATGAGATGTTTTTTCTGGAACTCTCTTACTTTTTCAATGATCCAGCGGATGTTGGCAGTTTGATCTCTGGTTCCTCTGCCTTTTCTAAAACCAGCTTGAACATCTGGAAGTTCACAGTTCACATATTGCTGAAACCTGGCTTGGAGAATTTTGAGCGTTACTTTACCAGCATGTGAGATGAGTGCAATTGTGCGGTAGTTTGAGCATTCTTTGGCACTGCCTTTGGGATTGGAATGAAAACTGACATTTTCCAGTCCTGTGGCCACTGCTGAGTTTTCCAAACTTGCTAGCATATTGAGTGTAGCACTTTCACAGTATCATCTTTCAGGGCTTGAAATAGCTCAACTGGAATTCTATCACCTCTACTAGCTTTGTTCGTAGTGATGCTTCCTAAGGCCCACTTGACTTCACACTCCAGGATATCTGGCTCTAGGTGAGTGATCACACCAAATCGTGATTATCTGGGTTGTGAAGATCTTTTTTTTTACAGTTCTGTGTATTCTTGCCACCTCTTCTTAATATCTTCTGCTTCTGTTAGGTCCATACCATTTCTGTCCTTTATTGAGCCCATCTTTGCATGAAATGTTCCCTTGGAATCTCTAATTTTTTTGAAGAGATCTCTAGTCTTTCCCATTCTATTGTTTTCCTCTATTTCTTTGCATTGTTCGCTGAAGAAGGCTTTCTTATCTCTCCTTGCTCTTCTTTGGAACTCTGCATTCAAATGAGTATATCTTTCCTTTTCTCCTTTGCTTTTCGCTTCCCTTCTTTTCACAGCTATTTGTAAGGCCTCCTCAGACAGCCATTTTTCATTTCTTTTTCTTGGGAATGGTCTTGATTCCTGTCTCCTGTACAATGTCACGAACCTCCGTCCACAGTTCATCAGGCACTCTATCAGATCTAGTCCCTTAAATCTATTTCTCACTTCCACTGTATAGTCATAAGGGATTTGATTTAGGTCATACTTAAATGGTTTAGTGGTTTTCTCCACTTACTTCAATTTCAGTCTGAATTTGGCAATAAGGAGTTCATGATTTGAGCCACAGTCAGCTCCTGGTCTTGTTTTTGCTGACTATATGGAGCTTCTCCATCTTAGGCTGCAAAGAATATAATCAATCTGATTTCGGTGTTGACCATCTGGTGATGTCCAAGTGTGGCTCACAGGCCCCAAATTTGGCCTTGAAGTGTCCTGACTCGGGGGAGTATGATGTCTGCCTGGGTAGCCCGAGTCTAGGACTGCACCCCCAGAGCCCAAGACTGCCGTGTGTGGGAAGTGTTACTGGGGTTCCCAGACGTCCTGAACCCTGCTTTGGGGTCCCATTCTACCCCTGGAGTGCCTCAAACCCTGCAGCCAGGGCTCCATTCTCTTCTTGGGGACCCAAGAGCCTGCCTTGGTGGGGGGGCCCTGAGTGCAGCCCTGGGGTTCCCAAATCCGGCCTGGCCCTGAACTTTGCCATGGGTGTCCGAAGCTGAACCCCCCACCCACCCTCGGAGGTCCCAGATGCCGCGTGGGCCTTCCCAATAGGGTCCCAGGGTTTCTGTTGGATGCAGGGGATGGAGAAACGGATAAACTGCAGGCTGGGTGGGATGGACAGCTACATGGAGGCGTGGGCCACTGTACAGGTAAATGGACAGAAAGGTACGCACAGGAATGGGTGCACAGGTGGGCAGACAGAAGAAAGGATGGATGGATGGACACAGGTAGAAGGGGAGGCATGGACGGGCAGATGGATAGATACGGATGGCTGACCGCACAGATGTACGGATGGACGCATGGACCAATGGGTGGCCAGTGGGGGCAGGCGTCTGGATGAGCAGACGGGAGGGTGGAAGGAGGGAAGGAGGGGAGGAGGAAGGCTGGATGTGCAGGTAGAAGGCGGGCGGGGGACTCTGCTGGTCACTGTCACCCGCCCCCACCCCCCCACAAAAGGAAGAAGCCTGGTCAGGAGACCGCTGTGCGCACCTCCTGACACGATGGAAACTTTGCTGTCCTTGGTCACAGGCGTTTTCCCCGATGGCCTTTTCAGTCTTACTTTTGCAATGGGTGGATGGGTTCTCATCTCTTCAATCTCTAACCCCCGGGGTCCACACGTTCTCACCAGGTTTCCTTTCTCCACGTTCTCTGAGCCTCCTCTCCTCTCCGCTGACCTCCCACGTCCGCCTCTCGGCGGGATGAGTCCGGAGACAAGTGGGTTCCTCTGGGAACTCGGCGGCCAAGGGGAACGCCCGGCCTGTCTGAGCTCTGAGGAGATGGTGGCCACGCCCGTCTCCCAGGGACGCCCAGAGCCTTTCCCAGGAAGACATGGCTGTGGAGTCCGCCCTCTGGACGGCGGGACGGCCAGGACAACAGGCCCGCGTGGCCCCGTGGGGTCCGGTGTGAGGGACCCCTGCTCCAGCTCTCACCGCCCCACCCACTCTTGGAGCGCCTGTGTCCGTCAGGGGGGCTCAGCTGCGGGAGGGAGGGACCCTCCGCGAGGTCTGCTCGGTGCCAGGACCTGAGACGACCTGCGCAAGGCCTAGTGGGGGATGCTCCTCGGCCACCTCCACTGGACACATGGGAGCCCACCCTCCCCTGGAATCTCGGGCTGATGCCGAAGCACGGAGCGGTGCTGGACCCGAGATGGGCGGAGTGGAGCCCGGGCGTCTGGTCTCACGGTGTGGTGTCTGCAGGGCAGGCTCGCACCCTGTCGTGCACAGAAGTGACCGCGGGAGAGGTGGCCGCCCGGGGCCGTGCAGGGACCGCCGTGGCCAGAGTGCAGGCTGCACGGGCCTGGGGCCCCAGCCTGTGACCTGCGCCCAGCGGCTCCGCGTCCGGGGGGCCTGCATGCCCTGCCGTCTCCCTGCGGGGACCCCCACGTCCGTGTGGAGTCCATCTGTGACCCACGTTCAGGATCCCCAGCTACTGTGCCTCGTTTTGTCTCAAGGTTAGCCTCGGGCTGAAAATCCTTAAATTCTTTATTTCAAAATACAAACGTGATCTCATAAAACTCTTTAAACCGCTCTGCACAGCAAATAGAAGGTAACTTTACACATTTTGTACACATACACAGAAACGCGGGGCCGCACTGACCTGGGTGCTCCTTGGCCCTGGCCAGGGCGGCCTCCCCACAGGGGCCCCGCGGGACAGCGGGCGCTAGGGCTCCTGGAATGTTCCTGCCGACACAGCCGGCCCAGGGTCAGCGCAGGGACGGCCCAGGCAGACTCGCCACAGCGCCGCCGGGTTCCCACCGGGGTGAACCGTCCGCGGACAGGGGCCTCCACGCGCCTGGACGGGGCAGCAGGCCTAGGCCGCCTGCCCGCTGGGGAGGCACTGCGGGGCCGTCTGCAGCCGCTTCTGTGCTGAACAAAGACGCACGCACCACAGACAAACGCACTGCACTTGGTGAGGCCGAAGGCAGCTCGGCCGTGTTTCCCACCCACAGGCCGCGGGGACCCGAGGGGCCGCGGGTCACGAGGGCGGCAGGTCGTCGTCCCCACACTCGTACTCGTACAGCTCGACGGCGCCCAGGCTGCCCGGCGCCTCCAGGAAGGGCCTCTGGGCCAGCGGTGACCTCAGGGCGCTCAGCTTCTGCTCCATCGGGCTGAGCTCGGCCTCGTACCTGCGGGGAGGGGCCCATGAGGACAGCGCCCGCCCTCCGCGCCCATGGAACAGCTGTGTGCACCCCAACACCCTGACAAGTCAGGGCAGGACAGCGGGCCCACTGAGCAGCTTTCCCCCCCAAACCCCCAATACCCCAACACGTGGGGGAGGACAGGCGGGCCCACTGAGCAGCTGTGCCCCCTGAGCAGCTGTGGCCCCCCCACCGACACCCCGACAGGTGGGGGCAGGACAGGCAGGCCCACTGAGCAGCTGTGCACTCAGCAGCTTAGCTGCCCAGCTGGCTCCCCACCCCGTCCCCCTACGTGGGGTCTGCGGCCCTTGGTGGCCTGTGGGTGCCACCCCCGGAGGATAGATGGAACCCTGGTAGGTGCCCCACAGGGGCCCTGGCAGGACCCTCCGCAGGCTGGGGGAGGGCCTGACTCAGCAGGAAGAGCTCCCAGAGTCAGAGCGCTGAGGCTGGGCACCTGGGGCAGGACCAGGAGCGGTTCAGAGTCAGAGCGTGCCTGCCCTCGGCGGTAGGGCCGCAGTCCCTTGGAAACCCTCCCCAAGAAGTGGCAGCCAGAGGTGGCGTCCTCACTGCTCCCGCTGGCAGCCTGTTTCCCTGCCCCCGTCCCTGGCCTTCCCTCGACTGGGACCCGGTTCTCCCCCCTCCCATTCTTCCCGCACTCACCCGTCCTCCCAGGGGTCCCCTGCGGCCTCCTCAGCCACCAGGATGTCGTACTCCTCGGCGGCGAAGCGCTCCCAGTCGGACAGCTCGGGGCCCTCACTGTCACTCTCCTGTGGACGACAGGCAGAGCACGGTGCGGTGTCGCCCAGGAGCCGCTCGGTGCCCCCACCCCCGCACATCCCCCACCGGCCTCCCCCGTCACCTCCCCTCACCCTGAGCAGGGATGCCTGCTCTTTCTGCTCGTGGTCCAGGTACTTCTCGATGTTGAAGAAGGTGTCGAAAAACACATTGGCCAGCTTGCAGCGCTTCAGGTCTTGCAGCGTGATCCTCCCTGTGGGAGGGGCGCAGCCGTGAGCACACGGGTGGGGGTGCACGGAGGGGACTTCAGGGGACAGCTGGGAGCGCGGGTGGGCAGCGTGGGGCGTGAGCGCTCAGGACAGCTGCGGGGTAAGCGCGGAGGAGTCTCATGGGCCTGTGAGGTGGCTCATTGGCACGCGGTGGGGAGCTCCTGGGTGCAGGGCGGCTCATGGATGCACGGGCACGTCGTGAGCACACGTGGGTGGCTCTGAGCACACGCGGCTCCCAGGCACCCCGAGGAACCCAGGCCCCTCGCGTGTGCAAAGCCACACGCCTTACAGCACAGCACCGTGCGCTCTGCCGCCAGCCCGGCCATGGGAGTGCTCCCGGTGTGGAGGAAGCCTGGCGGGTGGCTGGAGGACCAGAGCCCTGTGTGTCCCTAAGGGTTTGTCGGGGTATACAGGGGGTCCGCACCGGGGCTCCCTACCCACTGGGGTGTCCCCCTCCCCAGGAGCACCCCAGTTCCCAAGGGCATCCCCCCGGGCTGTCCCCCTCCCCTGGGGTGTCTCCCACTGCCGGGTGCCCCACTTCCCTGGGGCACCACACCCCCCCCAGGCTGAGCCCCTTCTCCCCCGAAACTCCCCACCCCGGGGGCAACCCTATTCCCCAGAGCATCTCCACCCCCTGGGTGTCCCCCTACCCTCTGGGGCCCCACTTCCCTGGGCGCCCCCCCAGGCCATCCCCCTTCCAGGGCCTCGCCCCCACACAGCACCTTCAGTCTGGGGCTTCACCAGGTCCAGCATTTGGCACAGGCAGTCCTCGAAGGGCAGGGCCTCGATGGCCATGCTGTCCAGCCGCCGGCACTGCTCCTCGTAGAAGTACTCCAGCTCGAACATGGACAGCGCCCCGTCCCCGTCCAAGTCCATGCAGCGGAACCAGTACTCGATGCTGCGGCCGGGAGGGTTAGACATATGCTGGGACAGCCGTCCACCCAGACCCGCTCTGACCAGGGTGACCCCACCCCCCAGGTCCAGTACTTGATGCTGCTGCCAGGAGGGTCACACGTCCGCCAGGACAGCCGTCCACCCAGACCCGCTCTGACCAGGGTGATCTGCACATGGACAGACCCCACTCCCAGGACCACACCCTTGTGTGACCCCCTCCGAGACGACCTCACGGGGATGGGCCGCGGGGAGTGCCCTCACCGATGGGTGACCACTGGGCTCCTCTTGAGAGGGCCCTAACAGCCTGAACAGAGCGCGGGCCCCAACACCCACCTGGTGGGGGTCTTCTTGTCCTCCTCGGAGATCAGAAACCAGACAAAGTCCGCGTAGCTGATTTTTCCTTCCTTCTGGACCTTTTTCCCTCTGGATTCAAGAGATAAGGGCGGTGTCAGGGAGAAGCAGCCTGAGGCGGGGGTCCCTGCCCACGCCCAGGGATGACGGGAGCCCTGCAAGGACCCAGTCCCAGATTTGTTCCCACCCGGAGGTGCCTGACAGGCTGTGTGGCTGCAGGGGAGGGTCTCGCAGGGCTGGAGGGGGCGGGGGGACGAGGACTGGGGCAGAAGAACCTGCCCAGCTCAGAGCCCCCTCAAAGCCTTGCATGCCCAGGGCCTGTGTCCCCCTCATGCATGGCATCATACGCCAAGAGCGTGCTTTGTGTGCCCGTAACTTATGATGTCACAAGTATGATCATGCGTGTCCTTTACATATGCCTGCACATGGCAAAGGCGTGTATGTCCTTTACATATGACCTTTTGAATGGCACATGTGTCTCTCTTACTCATGACTTCCTGTGACAATGGCGTGTATCCCCGTTGCCTGTGGCCTCATATGCCAAAACCCTATACACATGCTCCCAAGGCACCACTTCAGGTGCCTCAGAATACGCCCCCACCCCGGTCAGGAGTGACAGGCAGGGCCGGATGCTTCCGGGAAAGCCAGCCCAGCCCTGCTGGGAGCCTGCTGGCACGCACCGCGTCACAGCGCCGGAGAAGATCCGGTCAATCATCTTGGTGGAAATAGCTGCAAAAGAGGAGTCAGGCTGTGAGTCCCGCTCGGGGGTCCTGGTGCCCTACGCGGCGGCTGTGGACGTGGCCAGGCGGGCTCCAGGCCGAACCTGGAGACCCAGGTCTGGCTGGGCGGGACCCTGGGGGCCTGAATTTCCTGCACACGCCTCCTCGGACACTGCCCACTGCTTCCCAGTCCTGGGTGTGTGTGTGTCGGTGTGTGTGTATATGTGTGCTGTAAGGGCTGCAAGGAGATCCAACCAGCCCATCCTCAAGGAAATCAACCCGGAATATTCACTGGAGGGACTGATGCTGAAGCTGAAACTCCAATACTTTGGCCACCTGAGGCGAAGAGCTGACTCACTTTCCCTGATGCTGGGAAAGATTGAAGGCAGGAGGAGAAGGGGGCGACAGAGGATGAGATGGCTGGTGCCATCACCGAGTCAATGGACATGAGTTTGGATAAACTCCAGGAAATGGTGATGGACAGGAAGGCCTGGCGTGCTGCAGTCCATGGGGTCGCAAAGAGTCAGACACGACCGAGCAGCTGAACAAAGGTGTGTCCCAAGTTGTGTCAGTCGTGTCCGACTCTCTGCGACCCCGTGGACTGTAGCCCACCAGGCTCCTCTGTCCATGAGATTCTCCAGGCAAGAATACTGCAGTGAGTCGCCATTCCCTTCTCCAGGCGATGTTCCTAACCCAGGAATTGAACCTGAGTCTCTTGCATCTCCTGCACTGGCAGACAGGTTCTTAAACCAGCTGAGCCTCTGGGGAAACCCACCCAGTCCAGGGACCTGAGCCAGAGTCCAAGTTTCAGAGGGAGGCGCTGGCCCCAGAGCTCCAGGAACAAGTGGAATGTGGACAGCAGGACGCACATTCACTCCTGCACAGGCTCTGCCTCCAAAAACACAACGCGCTTGTGGTCAGAACCCAGATGCATGTCAACCACGTTCACGGAAGAAAGAGTGGAAGGCCGGGGCTGTCAGATGGATCACCACACACGGGGTGGCTTAAACAGCACATGGTGACCCTCCCCTCGTCCTGGAGGCTGGAGTCGGAGCCCCAGGTGTGGGCAGGGTTGGTCCCTCCTGTGTGTGTGGACGGCGTCTCCTCCCCGAGTCCTCACATGCTCGCCCCTGTGTGCATCTGTGTCCCGACCTCCCCTTCTCATCACGACCCCAGTCCTGTGGGATCAGAACCAGCCTAGTGACCTCATTTCACCTTCAGCCCCTGTTTAAAGACCATGTCCAAACACAGCACCTCCTGAAATCTCAGGGATCACAACTCAAGTATATTAATCTTGGGGACACTTTTCAGCCCCTACTTAGGCAAGTAACCACAAAAAAATGGGGAAATACAGACAAAACGTCCTTTCCTCCCCATTCATCCTGGCTCAATGAAAGTCTACTCTGAGAGGAACAACTGGATGGTGTCAGCTGCTGAACGGGGTTTTCCAAAGAGATACATCCACATCCTGCCTCCTGGCGTGGGAACTGGATCTTATGTGAAAACAGGGTCTCTGCAGAGGTGATAGTGAAGGTCTGAGATGGGGCCCTCCTGGATGGGGATGGCCCTAAACCCAGGGACAGGGTCCTTATAAGACACAGAAGGGAGACACGGACACAGGAGAAGGCACGTGGAGACGGAGGCAGAGACGGGAGGGAGGCGGCCACCAGCCCAGGGACGGACGCCCGGAGCCCCCAGAAGCCGGAAGAGACGGGAAGGACCCTCCTCTGGAGCCTCTGCAGGGAGCCCAGCCCTGGGAACCCCTGACCTCAGATGTGTGGTCCCCAGGGCTGGGGGAGGACGGGTGTTGAGCCCCCATCTGTGGTCATCTGTTACAGTTGCCTCAGGTAACCCTCAAGGCCCTCGTGGGTCTCGGGCCTTCATAAACAAGTTCATTTAGAATCTCCGGTGTCACAACTGGGAGGATAACTTCCTGTTTGAGGGCCCCCCCACGCACATGAGAACAGCCCCAGGGAACCAGGACAGCTGACTCAGATGCACTCCCACACCTGGCAAGATGACGGCAGAAAAACCACTCGGGACGGTCAGCTCCACCCCGGCCCGCTCCTCTCCACACAGGAGGGCGAGCCCATGCAAAACCCACACTGATACAGCCTATGGGCACGCCGGGGACTGTACTTGAAACCACCCCATGTCCTGTCCCAGCCAGCAAGACCCCCGTGTCCCAGGGTCACTAGTGTCCCCAGGACAAACGAGGCCATGAAGACCCCAGCAAGCGGCCCTGTTTGGTGACAGACCCCCAAAAGCGGCTGACGAGAGCCACCGGACGTGAGAACCACACAGGTGGACAGAAGGCCTTGGGGACGTGGCAACCAGCCCTGGACCACAAGGTGGGTGCCTCAGGGCCTGATGAGTGCATCCTGGCCACCAAGGCCTGTGCTGATCTCACAGCGGGGGTCAGAGTCGAGACCAACAGTGGAACTGAGAGGAACCCACGCACACTCAGGCGTCCATACACCAGGATCGCGGGGCCCTTGGGGGACCAGCCTGAGGGATTCAGGGAGTAGACGGCTGGCCTGGGGGACTGACCTCGGAGGCCCATCCAGGCCACACTGACCACAAACAAATGAATGCCCAGAGAATTCAGAAACACGCTCACGGCTGCAATTACCTGACAACCCATCACATCAAAACCTACAGTTTTAAAGAAATAGTTGACAAAACTAAAAATCCACCACACAGGTAAATTTTAGCCCATTTTGCGTACCCTGAAGGTTTGGTTTCTTGTAAAGGGAGGTGCAGGGAACTCAAACCAGGGTTCTGTGAGAACCTAGAGGGGTGGGAGGGGACATGTGTGTACCTATGGCTGACTCACCTTGAGGTTTGGGAGAAACCAACACAATTTTGTAAAGCAATTATCCTTCAATTAAAAAAGTAATAAATTTTTAAAAAGCATTTATACAGGCTTCCTCACTGCTGCTCCTAAAATTCAGGGAGGCTGGGTTTTAGCTTTTCCAGCCTCTATGTCGTGAGGACAGACAAAGGCTCTGGGGTCAAACCCAGAGGATGGAATCTAAACCTCCCTAGGAAACGTGTCTCTGCTGTTCTCAACAGGCCGAATCCAGGCCTGACGCCGCCAGCCCACCCGTCACGGCCACAGGGCCCTGGGCTGGGACTTGGTGTCCAGATGGCACCGTGCCCCCACAGGCAGGCGCTAGAGGGCCTGGCAGCAGGCAGCACCAGCAACACGGCAGGAAGGGCGACACAGAGCCCTGTGGGAACAGGCGTCTCCCCTGCGGGGACAGGTGCTGTGAGCCCAGTGCTGACCCGTGGACTGGCCCCCACCGAGCCCATCAGGGGACCCAGCCTGAGATGGTGGCAGGCGTGACCCCCCCTTCTGAGGGACACAGAGGAGACCGGGGGTGGGAAGAGTTGGGGAATGAAAAGGGCTCCGAGGGGGAGCCACCAAGTGCTGGACATCTCCCCGTCCACGCCAGCCTGAGGGCGCCCCCAACGCCATGCCGTGAGTGTATACCTGTCTCCTGTGTCCCGCAGCAGGTCCGGCGGGAGTCCAGGTCAGGCCCCGAGGGTGAGGGGTCGGGTGGCATGGGGGCAGCCGCGGCCTCTCTCCGGAGACCAGGAGCCCCCATGTAGCGCCCGCTCCGGCGGAGTCCCGGCCCTGCCCCACCCCCGGCAGGGGGAGCGCTCACCATGATCGTTGTGTCGGGCCAGGTCCTGCGCATCAATGAGCAGGTCGTGGTCCGTGTCCAGCTCCCAGAACTTGCAGTAGATGACGTAGAAGTGCTCGTAGGAGAAGAACTCCGTCAGCTGGTTGATGTCTGCCTCCTCCTCCAGGAGAGCCACGTTCTGCAGGACACAACACAGAACTGCCAGTGGGGACTCCAGGGCACGGAGTGCAAACAGGCCGTCCAGTGAGGATGGGCCCAGATCCCGTGTCGGGGAGGCAGGGTCAGAGCAGGGCAAGGCCGTGTGAGGGCCGGGAGGGGCAACCGGGTCAGGGGTGCACCGGGGTCAGGCCAGGGTCACAGACACGGAGGGGAGAAGGTGGGGGATGGGGGAGGAGAGGAGGATGGAGGGTCGGTTCCGTGCGGATAGACTACAGGGTGGGAGGTAACTGATGAACAGAGGGATGGACGGGTGGGCGGGTGGGGGACGTGTGGGAGGGGGGACGGATGGACGGGGAGGGGCGGGGGCGTGCCTGGGCGGGGGGGGGGGGGGGGACGACGGGCGGGTGGAGGAGGGGTCACTGTCCCCATCCTGAGACCATAGCGCGCACCTGCAGGAACGTGCTCCTCCGCAGCTCGGCGCACGTGATCCTGCCCGACCAGGACCGGTTGACGGTGTAGAAGATCCTCTGGATAACCTGCGGGGCACAGACGGGGCACGTCAGCCCTGCACAGTGATGTGGGCGCTGCAGGGCTCCACGGGAGGCCCACGTGTGAGCGCGCCAGGCTGCCCGGTGACCCCCTGGGTGGCCTCCCCAGGGACTTGGGACGGTGTGCTGCAGGACCACGAGCCGCCAGCAGAGGGCGGCCGCCCCGCACACGGCAGAGGGTCGGGAAGGAGGCCCGCTGGATCCCAGGGTGACCCAGTACAGCGGGAGCTGCCCTCGGCCGCCCTCGAGCTGGATGGGGCGGGGACAGCAGCACAGGGGCCGGCAGCCCACACAGCGCGGCCTAAAGCTCGGCTCCGGCCCTTCCGCGAGCACCTGACCAACCGCCGGGAGAAGAGCATGAGCTCGAAGCCGAGAGAGTGCCCCCCGCCCCTGCAAACGGAGGCCCGGCAGGGCACAGGGCCCCCTGGTCCGGACGGCAGTGCCTTGGGACAGGACGCCCCCTCCCCTGTCCCCCTCCCCCTCCCGTCCCCACCCAGGGCGCCCTCTCTCTGTCCCCATCCACGATGTCCCCTCCCCTGCTCCTGTGAGACGGCCCCTACCCACCCCGCTGTAGGCTGTCCCGTCCCCTAGGACAGCCGCCACCCCGTCCCCTGTGTGTTTAGGAGCCCTCGGCATGCAGCAGTGTCTCCGGCCCGCGGTCAGTGTGGCTGGAAGCAGCCTCAGCTTGGACGGTCACTGCTAGTCAGGGAGCAGAGTGGCACGGTGTATGCGTGAGGCGGGCCTGGGAACCACGGGCACAGGAGCTGCACAGGTGCCCACACCCCCACCCCGCCCCGCCCGCGTCCCCTCCCACTGCGTGTCCGCCCCACCCACACGTGTGCACTCTGTGCTGCAGGACAAGAGTGCTCCCAGCCCGTGTTTCCAGGGGCTGCCCACCACCCACCTGCACCGAGAGCCAGGCCATGTGTGTGGGCAAGAGCCCTTCCCCCCAGGTGACCCCGGCCCAGGGCAGGGGCGGGGCCTGGGCTGCAGGTCCGTGTCCCCAGGCGGGGCCCACGCCCCACGCAGAGCACCCGGGCCTGATGCTCAGAACCTGAAACCCTGCTGCCCGGGAGGTAGAGGGTAGGGTCTCTGGACATGCCCTCACCTGCCAGGACCTGCGCCCCATCCGACCCTGGGGCTCGGCGACATGCCCTGCGTGGGGCCCATGTGGGCCACACTGCTCACCTCTCCCGAGCCCCAGAGAAAAGGACCACAGACACCTGAGCCTGGTGACAGAGTCGGGAGTGAGGGCCACGGACACTGCACTCACCGTGGTGATGTAGCGGGAATGGAACTCGGCCGCCTCCTTCAGGAACGCCAGGCCGGGATGCGTGTTCACCACGTCCTGCAGGGGGACAGCACCCAGCCCTGGGACACGCCACGGGACCGCCCACAGTCCCCAGGGCCGAGAACCCATGTGTCCACCAGAACCCCAGGGTCGCACAGGCAGGCCCGGAGCCGCCCCCGTGGAGTCCCCTCGAACACACAGGTATATGAAATCACGTCAGAGCAAGACTGTACTGTCGGGCCGTGTCTGAGGAAGGACGGAGCTCTGAGCGGAGGTGGCTGTCACGGCCTCTCACGACCAAGGGTGACCTGACACATATGAACACGCACACACCAGCGTGTAAGGGCACCCCACACTCTGAGAAGGAGCATGTGACACGTCCTTGTGTGATGAAGGACTAGAGTCCCGGGAGCCCTTTAAACGGCTCTCACTCACGCCCTCTGCCTAACTTTGCCTGTTCCATGTTTTAAGTGGAACGTACAGGTAGCCAACCATCACTTTAAATTCTCCTCCAGAAAATGGAGCATGAAGTCCTGAACAAACTGTGCTAAAGGAAGCAGAAAGGCATTTGGAATGAGCATCCTGCAAACCCTGACCCGGTCTGTGACAGCCTGGCACTGAACGGCCCGGTGCCCGTCTGAGTCCAGGCGCCCAGGCTCAGGGGTGGAGCTGTCCACTCCATCCCACTGCTCATACGGCCCCTGAGGGGCTGCACGGGGCCAGCCCGTGGAGGCGGCCCCCCGAGGGCACAGAGCCAGGCTCCCAGACAGCAGAGGCGGCCCCCAGGGGCAGAGAGCCAGGCTCCCACACGCAGGTGTAGAATAGGGATGCGCCTGTGAAGCGGGGGGGGGGGGGGTGCAGCAGAGACAGGACATGCGTGTGGTGGGCAGGTGCAGATGGGGGTGTGCACTGCGCAAGGCAGTGACACATGGACGGCGGCATGTGCAGTGCACAGCAGGACACACGGGAGAGGGGCACGGAGTGGGCGGCGGGCACGCACCTGCAGGAAGGGCACGAAGTCCTCCTGCACCAGGTAGCTGCAGCCGGGGCTCACGAGCAGGTGCACGAATTTGGCGGCGTCATCATGACAGTTCTGCAGGACCCTGAGCGACAGAGCACACCCCCACTGACCCCCTGCGCGTCCACAGGCCCCTGCCCAGACTCGGGCCCCAGGAGGTACATGGCAGCTGTGCCGGGAGCCCCAGGCACAGTCTCCCCTAGACGTGACCGTCCCGGCCGCCGGGAACCCCCAGATGTGACTGTCCTAGCTGCCGGGACCCGCAGGCAGGTCTCCCCCAGAGTGACGGTCCCGGCCACAGGAGTACCAGCCAGGGTGGGGGACAGCTGGGGACACCCCCCTCTCGGGACTCACTTTCTCCACATGGCGACGAACTTGTGGACAGACACAGAGCCGGTGCGCTCACCGCCAGCACTGCAGAAGAGCGGTCCTTTCCAGTAGAGCGGGCAGCCACAGGCCTGCGGGAGGGGCAGGGACATGGGTGAGCTCGTCCTGGCCCCCACGGCGGCCCGACCCCAACGAGGCAGGGAGAGCCGCTGTGTGCAGACGGCGCGCCCCACACAGCCCAGCGTGTCTCTAAGGACACGGCAGCCCCTCGCCCTCAGTCACACGGGTGATGGGGACACAGACACTGCTCCTGAGGATGCGCTGTGCACCTCGTCCCCCGACCAGAGCCTGACAGTCAGCAACCGGGACAGGGGAGGTGAACACACCCCTAACGCCAGAGTCTCAGCATCTCATGACCCATGAGGAGAGCATAAATGACAGAGGAGACCGTGAAATACTCGGGACACAAGGACGCTTCTGCAACACCGCACATCTCAGGGGTCACAGTGACCACATCGCTCAGAGTCACAGCTTTCAAGACCCTGATGCTGGCAAAGACTGAAGGCGGGAGGAGAAGGGGACGACAGAGGATGAGATGGTTGGATGGCATCACCGACTCGATGGACGTGGGTTTGAGCAAACTCTGGGGTTGGGGATGGACAGGGAAGACATACTGCAGTCCATGGGGTCACAAACAGTCGGACGTGACTGAACGACTGAACAACAACAGAAGGCATTGAAGAGGAATGGAAACAACGGAGACGCTCTGACTGCTTTATTTCCTGGTGGCAAGACTGCAGATGGGCTTAAGTTTCGCCCTCAACACTTTGGTCAAATCCTGGGACAGACACCAGCAGACGTGAACACCTTTACCAACAGTCCTGCAGACACCCAACTCATGCGGGCAAAACCAGCAGAGTCCAAAATAGATGGGAACACTCCCCCCAGACCCAGGTTCGACTCCTGGAGTAAGATCCCATGGAGAGAGAAACGGGAATCCACTCTACCATCCCTGCCTGGAGAATCCCACGGACAGAGGAACCTGGCGGGCTATATTCCATGGGGTTGCAAAGTCAGACAGCCCTGACCGACTGAACAAGAACAACAGAAAAAAGGCAAACAGCTCAGTGAACGGCTCAGGGTGACCCCCCTCAGGCCCACGAGCTGTGCACTGATGGGCCCCGCAAGCAAAGAGCATGAACGGGGTCAGGACTGCAGAGGGAGACGTGGAGGAAACACGTAAGCAGATCCCAGCAGACACGACCGCGTGACGATCTTGAGAGCAGACCCAGACACTGGCCACAAGAGGACTTGTGGCTCCCACCGGCGACCAGGGAGGGGGTGCCCTGCACCAAGGCTGTTCCCGCAGCACCAGTGCGCATCCCAGCCAGCATCTCACAAACCCAATCAGCACACGAGGCCGGGCAGCCTGACGCTGTTCCCGCAGCCCCAGTCTGCATCCACAGAGACCCGGCCACAGCCATGGGGAGAGTGTGAGAGCAGGGAAGACATGCAGTGAGGACAGGAAGGGTCAGCACTGAGGAGGGAGCACCACAGTGAGGACGGGGAGGGTCAGCACTGAGGAGGGAGCACCACAGTGAGCATGGGGAGGGGTCAGCGCTGAAGAGGGAGCACCACAGTGAGGACGAGGAGGGGTCAGTGCTGAGGAGGGAGCACCACAGTAAGCATGGAGAGGGGTCAGCACTGAGGAGGGAGCACCACAGTGAAGATGGGAAGGGTAAGCACTGAGGACGGAGCACCACAGTGAGGACGGAGAGGGGTCAGCACTGAGCAGGGAGCTCCACAGTGAGCACGGGGAGGGGTCAGCACAGATGAGGGGAGAGCACCACAGTGAGCACGGGGAGGGGTCAGCACAGATGAGGGGAGAGCACCACAGTGAGCACGGGGAGGGGTCAGCGCTGAGTAGGGAGCACCACAGTGAGCATGGGGAGGGGTCAGCACTGAGGAGGGAGCACCACAGTGAGCACAAGGAGGGGTCAGCACTGAGGAGTGAGCACCATAGTGAGCACGGGGAGGGGTCAGCACTGAGGAGAGAACAGAGCACCACAGTGAGGATGGTGGTGGGGTAGGCAGGGGCCAGGAGTGTCCGGATCCTGGGGTAGGATCGCCCTGCCCGGCTCTAGAGATGACCCGTTGCCCACATGCAAGAGCGTCCAGGGCGCGACTCCTACATGGCTGCAGAAGGTGCCAAGGCAAGTGGGTGTTGGAGGAGGGGGCTGCTGAACGGGTGAGAAGCCGCTCGGCACCATGTGCAGAAGTGCCCCTTCTTCCTGCCCCATGCAGGCAATCACCCCGCTACGAGCACAGTTCGTACCTGAACAGAAGAGTTTACCACCCCAACTTACAGAGGAAAACACAAGAGAAAATGCTCATGGCCTACACTTTCTATCAAGGACAGAAATACGTAAACCACAAAATAAAGAATCTGAGGACCAGGCAGGATGTAAACTAAAACCATCTGTAATTCCAGAGGCTGACAGAAGAGTGGAAAGGCAAGGGAAGACTGGAAAAACCGCTGGGACAAGGACCTCTGACCAGTGCTCGCATCTGGAGAACACACAAGACACGTGGACCTCAACACTAAGGAACACTGGGTGCTTGACGGGCAAACGATCTGAACACACATGGCGTCAAACAAGGTATAAATGACACAAATGGTACGCACACAGATGCTCAGTGCTGTGCGTCATTAGAACTGTGCAGCCAGAACAAGTGCCCGCTGTGATTCTACACAGGTGAGGTGCTACTGAACTAACCAATCCAGTGACAGAAAGTGCCCAGGGGGGCCTGGCTGGACTGGGCTGGACCGATAGTGAGTTGGGGGTTTGCCAGAACGCTTCTGATCTGACGGGTGGACAGTTTCACGGAGACACGCACACCCCCAAAGGGGATGAAGCTGTCCACAGTAAATACCTACTGCTCAGCTCACGTCATTGTCCCCAAGACAGCGCCCAAAAAAGGGAAAGATGCCGACAAGAAACACATACACCATCAGAGACTGAACCTAGCCGTTACAGAAACGAGACGAGAAGCTAGAGTAAGCGACTTCAGCACCCAGACACACACACACAGACACACACACACATCCCAGTGTGACCTCAGCGTGCACACACACATCCCCCCAGTGTGACCTCAGCGTGCACACACACCCCCCCAATGTGACCTCAGCATGCGCACACACACACCCCAGTGTGATCTCAGCGTGCACACACACACACCCCAGTCTGACCTCAGCACACAGACACGCCAGTGTGACCTCAGCACGCACACACACACACACAGCACTCACACATCCCAGTGTGACCTCAGCATACAAAGACACACACACACACCCCAGTGTGACCTCAGCACACAAAGACACACACCCCAGTGTGACCTCAGCACACAAAGACACACACACACACACACACCAGTGTGACCTCAGCACACAGACACACACACACAGACACGCCAGTATGACCTCAGCACACACACAAACAGACACCCACACATCCCAGTGTGACCTCATCATGCACACACGCACACACACACACCCCAGTGAGGCTGAAAACCGCAGACACCAAGAGCCGGCGTCTCATTGCTCGCTATACGTGCCCAAGACAGGCACACCGGAAGATGGCCTTGTACTTCATGTTAAATTAAACATACTGCCAGCAGATGACCCACCAATTCAACAGGCATTCCTTACCTCAGGTAGATGCAGAGCCTTCGCTGGAATCCTGGGAACACAAACGTAAACAGCGGTTCTATGCACGAGACGGCACTGGGAAGGCCCAAACATTCACGCACCGGTAAACACACACCGAGGGACACGCGCGCACAGGAGGCCACTCGGCAGTAAACGCTGGGGACAAATACCACAGGTGTGCCCAGAAACCAGAGACAGCCCCCACGGGTCCCCCGTGACATTCTTGACCAAGCGAAACAACGGCAGCAGAAGGCCCGGGAGTAGGGTGCGTGGGGCCCGGGACAAAGGCCGTCTGGAGGAGCAGACACAGAGAGACCATACGGGGCTACAAAGAACTGCACGCAGCAGAGGGGCGGAGCACTGCTGCCAAGACACAAAGGCCAGCCCAGCGGCCCTTCTGGGGAGCTGGGAGCAGAGGCCCATCCTGCCCCACTGACCCCTGCACACAGCCCTGCCAAGGTGGGGGCACACGCCCCAGCCAGGCCCTCGGGCCCGACCACCGATCAAGGAGTCCAGGAAGCCTGGTCAGCAACACGGGGAGGGGACCTGGAGCAAGAGGGGGCGCGTGAGACATCCTGGTGTCCCCTCTGTTATTCAGTCACTAACTCATGTCTGACTCTGCGCAACCCCATGGACTGTAGCCTGCTGGACTCCTCTGTCCATGGAAGCCTCCGGGCAAGAATACTGAGGAGGGCTGCCGTTGCCTGCTTCAGGGCATCCTGCCAACCCAGGGATCTAACCCACGTCTCCTGCACTGGCAGGCGGGTTCTTTACCACCGAGCCACCTGGGAAGCCTATAGCGCTCCCTATATAAATCCAAAAATTGAATCACCGTGTTATCCAACAGCCCCACTCCTGACCATGTTATCTGGAAAAGATGAAAACTGAAATTCAAAGATTCATGCCCCCAGCGTTCACAGCAGCACTATCTATAACAGTGAAGAGATGGATCCCAGGGGCAGACACTGACACTGTGGAAAACTGTGTACTTACGGTGGGGAAATTTTACTCTGTGCCCATTATATCTCAATAAATCTGACTGAAAAACAAAATTAATTGTTTGATTCAAGAATCTAAGAAAAACTGACAATAGACAAATGTGTAAGAAAACAATAAAGATGTGAGCAGAGACTGATGAAACAGGTAAGCAAAAAACTGAAGTACTCTACGAAGCTGACGGACGCTTATCTGAAAAAAGAGAAGTGAATCTCTAGACTAGTCAAAATGAATCAGAAATAAATAACCCTACAAATAAAAATGGCCACACATACAGATCTGACATTCTTGTATTAGAAGAATATTGTCAAAATGACTCTACAGCCCAAGGTAATCTACAGATTCGGTGCAACTGCTATCAAATTAACTGGTGACATTTTTCACAGAACTAGAACAAAAACTTTAAAAATCTGTATGGAGACATAAAAGACCCCAAATAGCCAAAGCAATCTTGAGAAAAAACTGAGCTGGAGGAGTCATGGCTTTAGACTAGAAAGCTACAGTACTCAAAATTGTATTTGTTGTTGTTCAGTCGCTCAGTCCTGCCCGACTCTTTGCGACCTCGTGGCCTGCAGCACGCCAGGCCTCCCTGTCCTTCACCATCCCCCGGAGCTTACGCAAACTCGTGTCCACTGAGTCAGTGATGTCAAAAAGTGCGGTACTATGACGTGAAAACAGTGTGGGACTGGCATAAAACAGACGAAGACACGATGGAGCAAGACAGAGAGCCCAGAGAGAGACCCACGCGCCAGACAGAAAGCCCAGACAGACAGGATGGGACAAGACAGAGAGCCGAGAGAGAGACCCACGCACCTAGGATCAATAATCTATGACACGGGGGCAAGAACGCAGGATGCAGAAGGCAGCCTTTTCAATACGTGGTGCCGGGAAAACTGGAGAGTTACAGGCCAAAGAAGGAAAGCAGAACACACCCTAACAGCATACACAAAAGAAAACTCCAAATGGATGAAAGAGCTAAACATGAGACCCGACACTACAAAACTCCTAGAGGAAAACACAGGCAGAACACTCTCTGACATCAATCACAAAATACCTTTCTGGACCTAACTCTCAGAGTAATAGAAACAAAAACAAAAAATAAACAAACGGGATCTGATGAAACATACAAGCGTTTGCACAGCAAAGGAAACCATAAACAAAATGAAAAGACAGAATGGGAGAAAATGTTTGCAAACGATGCAACCAACAAGCAATTGATCTACAAAATATACTAATAGCTTGTGCTTGTACAAAGAGCTCCTGTTTGTATATACAAACAGTTCAATACGAAAAAACAACCCAAGGGACTTCCCCGCTGAGCCAGTGGCTAAGACTCCATGTTCCCAAAGGCGGCCTGGGATTACTCCCTGATCAGGAAACTGGATCCCACGTGCTGACACTAGCGCCTCAGTCCACCAGTATCAAAGATCCTGATGCTTCAACCAAGACCCAGTATGACCGAGGAAATAACAAACGTGCGCTCAGTCACTTCAGTCGTGTACAGCCAAATAAACAAACACATCGCTTCAGTTGTGTCCAACTCTTTGCGACCCCATGGACCACAGCCCACCAGACTCCTCTGTCCGTGGGATTTCCCAGGCAAGAATACTGGAGTGGGCTGCCAAACCCTACTCCATGGGATCTTCCCGACTCGCTGATCAAACCCAGTCTCCTGCACTGAAGGCGGATTCTTTACCACTAGCGCCATCCTGGAAGCCCCAAATAAATAAATACATATATTTTTTAAATCCAATCAAAATATGGTCAGAAGAGCTCTGGAGAATGAAATGGAAACCCACTGCAGTATTCTTGCCTGGAAACTTCCATGGACAGAGGAGCCTGGCTGGCTACAGTCCATGGGATTGCGTGGGGCTGGACACGAATGAACGAGTGGCTTTACTACCACCAGAGAGCTTCACCCACATGGCACAACATGGCCCAGTCAAATAAAGAAGAAACATGAAATAAGATGGTCAGCAGAGCTGAACAGGCATTTCTCCAAAGAAGACAGTACAGATGGCCAAAAGCACGTGAAAAGACATTCAACATAACTGACTGCTGCTGCGGCTGCTGCTAATTCGCTTCAGTCATGTCCGACTCCGTGCGACCCCATAGGCGGCAGCCCACCAGGCTCCGCCGTCCCTGGGATTCTCCAGGCAAGACCACTGGAGTGGGCTGCCCTTTCCTCCTCCATACACACACTGCTGATATATACAATAGAGAATCAACAAGGACCCAAAGGGGAAGGGATAAAACAGGGGCTTGGGAGTAACACATACACACTGCTGATATATAAAACAGACAATCGACAAGGACCTACTGTACGTAGCACAGGGACTCTACTCAGTACTGTGTGATAATCAAATGGGAAAAGAATCTGAAAAAGAGTGGATGCCTGTCTAAGGATGCCTGACTCCCTCTGCTCACACACACTGTAAATCAACTCTTTGTTGTTCAGTTGCCCAGTCACGTCCAACTCTGCGATCCCATGAACTGCAGGCTTTCCTGTCCTTCACTATCTCCCAGAGTTTGCCCAAGTTCATGTCCAGTGAGTCTGTGATGCCATCCAACCATCTCATCCTCTGTCGTCCCCTTCTCCTCCCGCCCTCAATCACTCCCAGCATCAAGATCTTTTCTAATGAGTCGGCTATTCGCATCAGGTAGCCAAAGGATTGGAGTTTCACCTTCAGCATCAGTCCTTCCAGTGAGTATTCAGGACTGATTTCCTTTAGTATTCACTGCTTTGATCCCCTTGCTGTTCAAGGGACTCTCAAGAGTCTTCTCCAACACCACAGTTCAAAAGCATCAATTCTTCGGTGCTCAGCCTTCTTTATGGTCCAACTCACATCCATACAGGACTACCAGGAAAACCAAAGCTTTGTCTAGACGGACTTTTGTCGGCAAAGTAGCGTGTCTGTGTTTTAATTCGCTGTCTAGGTTTGTCTTTGTTTTTCTTCCAAGGAGCAGGCGTCTTTTAATTTCAAGGCTGCACTCACTGTCCACAGTGATTTTGGAGTCCAAGAAAATAAAATCTGTTACTATTACCATTGACAGAAAATAAATAAATAAGATAGAGATAAAAAAAATACAATAGACCAAGAACTGATTCTCTGAAAGAGTACACAAAATTGACCAACCTTTGACCAGGCTCACCAAGAAGAGAGAGCAAATCCAAAGAAAATAAGAAATGAAAAAGGAAAAATATCAACAAATATCACAGAAATACAAGAAATCTGTAAGAGAACAGTGTGAAGACTTATGTGCCAAGCAATCCAACAACCGAGAAGAAAAGGACAGCTTTCCAGGAACACACAGCCCCCAAAACGGAATCTCAAAGAAACAGTAACTCGAACAAAGAGACCATTGGAAGTGAAATAGAATCTGCCATCAGAAAGCTCTGTACAAACAAAAACCCACTACCAGATGGTTTCACCAGCTAAATCTAGAAACACACAAAGAAGAACTCTTACTGATCCTTCTCAAACTGCTTCGAAGATTGAAGAGGAGGGAATACTCTCAAAGACAAGCAAACATCACCCAAATACCAAAACCAACACTACCGAAAAAGAAAATTACAGGCCAACATCTTTGATAAATACAGATGCAAAAATTATCAACAAAATACTGGCAAACCGAATCCAACAACACATAAAAAAGATCATACACCATGACCAAGCAGGATTCACCCCAAGTGCACAAGGATGGTTCGACATACGCCAATCAATCAATGAGACACACTGTGTCAACCAAGTCCAAAAGTGCTGTTCAACATCCATTCATGACAGACACTCTCACCAAAGTGAGTGCAGAGTCAACACATCTCAACATAACAAAAGCTATCTATGACCAGGCCACAGCCAGTACTGTCCTCAACGTGAAAAGTCGAAAGCCTTCCCTTTTGGGAACAAGACAAGGATGTCCAATCTCACCATTTCTATTCAGCACAGGACTGCAAGTCCCAGCCAGAGCAATCAGACAAGGAAAAGATATAAAAGGTGTTCAAACTGGACCCGGAGCGGTGGGATGGGGTGGGAGATGAGACGGAGGCTCAAGCACATATGTATACCTATGGCTGATCCACGTTGATGGATGGCAAAAACCAACACAATACTGCCATTATCCTTCAATTAAAAATACATAAATTAGAAAATAAATGGTATCCAAATTGGAAGGCAAGTGGTAAACTATCACTATAGGCAGATGATATGATACCATAAATAGGAAACCCTAGAGACTCCACACACAACAACTCTGGAACTGATAAATGAATTCAGCAAGACAGCAAGATATAGGACTAACATATAGAAATCAGTTGCATTTCTTCACACTAATAATGAAATAGCAGAAAGGGAAAGTAAAAAAGAAATTCTTTTTAAAACTGTATCCAAAAAAATAAAGCCAACCAAGGAGGTGAGAGAGTTACATGCTGAGAAACTAAAAAAATCATTAATCAATAAATTAAAGATGATTCAAAGAAACAGAGAAATAGTCCATGCTCCTGGATTGGAAAAATTAATATGCTTAAAACAACCATTCTATCCAAGCAATCTACAGATTTAATGTGATCCCTATCAAATTAGCCATGGCATTTTTCACAGAACTGGAACAAGCAATCCTAAACTTGATATGGAATCACAAAAGACCCAGAATTGCCACAGCCATCCTAAAGAGAAAGAACGAGGCAGCAGGCGTAAAGGCCCCAGGCCTCAGACAGTGCTGCAGAGCCAGAGGCAGCAAAGCAGTGTGTGTCGCTGTTATCGCTGCTCAGCAGCTCAGTCGTATCCGACTCTGCGGCCTCACGGACCGCAGCACGCCACGGTTCCCTGTCGTCCACCATCTCCCAGAGTTTGCTCAGATTCCTGTTCATGGAGTCGGTGATGCCATGCAGCCATCTCATCCTCTGTCAGCCCCTTCTCCTCCCGCCTTGAAAACACTGTGGTGCTGACACAGGAACAGACACCCAGATCAGGGGCTGCAACAGAGACTCCAGAAATAAACCCACAACTATCGTCAGTCATGCTCTGACCAGGAGGCAGGAATATACAATGGAGAAAAGAAGACAAACGCTTCAGCAAGTGGTGCTGGGAGAGGTGGAGAGATGCATACAAATCCGTGAAGTTAGAACACACCCTCACGCCACACACAAAAAAACTCAAAGTGGCTTAAGGACGTAAACGTAAGACACGCGGCCACACAACCCCTAGGAGAGAACACAGCACAACACGTTTTCTTAGGTCTGTCTCCCAAGGCAACGGGAATAAAAGCAAAAATAAACAAACAGGACCTAATCAAGCTTACAAGCTTTTGCTCAGCAAAGGAACAAAAGACAACCCACAGAACAGGACAAAATATTTGCAAACGATGTGACTCACAAAGGATTGATTTGCAAAATGTACGCATAGCTCATACAACTCAACAACAACACAACAATCGAAAAACGGGCCAAACGTCTAAACAGACATTTCTCCAAAGAAGACACACAGATGGCCAACGGACACAGAAAAATATGCTCAACACCGGTAATTATTAGAGAAATGCAAATCAAAACTACGATGAGGTACCACCTCACACTGCTCAGAATGGACATCACTGAAAAGGTCTACAAATAACAAATGCTGGAGAGGGTGTACAGAGACAGGAACCCTCCTACAGTGTTGGGAAGAACGTAAATCGGTGCAGTCACTGTGAAAAAGTTTGGAGTTTCCTCAAAAAACTAAGAACAGAACTGCCATATAATCCAGCAATCCCACTCCTGGGCATATACCCAGAAAAAATTCTAATTCAAAAAGATACACGCACCCGTGTTCAGGGCAGCATTATTTACAACAGCCAAGACACGGAAGCAACCTAAATGTTCATCCACAGATGAACAGATAAAGAAGTGGTACAGATACGATGGAACACTACTAGGCCACAAAAAGAGTAACACGATGCCATTTGCAGCAACATGGATGGACCTAGAGGTGATCGTACTGAGTGAAGTCAGTCAGACAGAGAAAGACAACACCTAATGATATCATTTGTATAAGGGTGTGAAATACGGCACAAACGAACTTATCTGAGAAACAGAAAGACTCACAGCACAGAGATCAGACTTGGGGCTGCTGGGACGGGGCAGGGGGTGTGGCTGGAGAGGGATGGACAGGGAGTTTGCGATCAACAGATGCAAACTGTTATATATACATGATGGATACACAACAACGTCCTACTACACAGCAGAGGGAAGTGCGTCCGATATCCTGTGATAAACCATAGTGGAAAAGGATGTGCGTATCTGTACAGCGCACGTTGTTGTACAGCAGAGTTACCACAACATTGTGCTGCTGCTGCTAAGTCGCTTCAGTCGTGTCCGACTCTGTGCGACCCCACAGACGGCAGCCCACCAGGCTCCCCCGTCCCTGGGACTCTCCAGGCAAGAACACTGGAGTGGGTTGCCATTTCCTTCTCCAATGCATGAAAGTGAAAAGTGAACGTGAAGTCGCTTAGTCGTGTCCGACCCTCAGCGACCCCATGGACTGCAGCCTACCAGGCTCCTCCATCCATGGGATTTTCCAGGCAGGAGTACTGGCGTGGGGTGCCATTGCCTTCTCCAACAACACTGTAAATCAACTCTAATTCAATTTTTAAAAAGGTGAAAAAAAACACCCAGAAAGTGGGACAAAATATTTACATAGCATATATATCCGATAAGGGATTGTATCTGGACTACAAAGAATGCTTATGAGTCAACAATAAAATGACAAACACCTCAACTGAAAAACAGTCAAAGGATCTGAAGACACACTGTCGGAAAGAATACATAGAAACGGCTCACAAGCACACGAACAGTCTCAACATCAGGCAGAGAGGAAAGCGGTAGTCGCTTCAGCCGTATCTGAGTCTTTGTGATCACAGGGACTGTAGCCCGCCAGGCTCCTCTGTCCAGGGGATTCTCCAAGCCAGAATACTGGAATGGGTTGCCATTCCTTTCTGCAGGGGATCTGCCTGACCCAGGTCTTCTGGGCTCTTTACCATCTGAGCTACCGGGGAAGCCTGTAGTCAGGAAGGAAATGCAGTTCAAAACCACAGGGAGGCAGTGCTGCCCTCACACCGGGAGGGCCGGTCCTCAACCAGAGAGACAGGGAGTGCTGGAAGAAACGTGAACACGCTGGAGCCCTCGCACGGCGCAGGTGGGAACTGTGGCAAAGAGTCCTGAGGTTCCTCAGAAAGGCAAACAGCGCCACTGTCTGAGGCCACCATTCCACTCCCTGGGCCTCGACCCAAGAGAAATGCAAACGCATCCACCTGCACAGACCTGCAGCACAGGAGAGCCCACAGCACCATCGCTCACAAGAGCCAAAGGCCAGAGCCGCCCGAGTGCTCCTGAAGGGCACAGCCGCCCAAGTGTTCCTGAAGGGCACAGCAGCCCGAGTGCCCGTGAAGGGCAGAGCCACCCGTGTGTTCCTGAAGGGGAAGCACGGAAAGGAACAGTAAAAGGAGGGCAGCTCTGACACAGGCCACAGTGTGGATGGACCCTGAACACACGACGCTCAGTGAGAAGTGCAAGCACAGAAGGACACACAGAGTGTGATTTCATTGATAGGAAACGTCCAAAACAGGCAAATCCATGGAGACAGGAAGTGGATTCATGGTTGCCAGGGACTGGGGGAGGGGAGTGGGTGGGTACATGGATGGATGGGCAGGGGGGTGGATGGATGGACAGATGGATAAATGGACAAGTGTGTGTGTGGGTGGGTGGATGCATGGATGACTGAATAGATGCGTGGTTGGGTAATGAATGGATGGATGATGCAGAGATGGTTAGATGGACAGATGGATGGATAAGTGGGTGTATGGATGGATGGATGATGGATGCATGGTTGGGTGGGTAGACAGGTGGGTGGATGGACTGACAGGTGGATAGATGGGTGGATGGATAGGTAGATTGATAGATGGATGGATGATGGATGGATGGATGGGTGAGTGGGTGGATGGATGGATGGGTGGAAGGATGGATGGATAGATGATGGATGGATGAATGGATGGATGCATGGATGGATGGGTGGATGGATGGATCATGGATAGATGGGTGGATGGATGGGTGGGTGGACGGATGGATGGATAGATGACAGATGGATAAATGGATGGATGGACAGATGGATGGGTGGGTGGGTGGGTGGATGGATGGATGGATGATGGATGATGGATGGATGGATGATGGATGGATGGATGGATGATGGATGGATGATGAATGGATGGGTAGGTGGGTGGGTGGATGGATGGATGGATAGACAATGGGTGGATGGATGGATGGATGGATGGGTGATGGATAGATAATGGATGGATGGATGGATGGATGGATGGGTGATGGATGGATGGACGGATGAATGGATAAACAGCATGTGGCCCGTGCACACACTGGAAGACAACTCAGTGACTGAAGAGAGGGGAAGCTCTGACATAGGCTACAGCGTGGATGGACCCTGAACACAGGGTGCTCAGTGAGAGAAGCGGGCACAGAAGGACAGACAGTGGGTGCTTCCGTTTATACAAAGAGTCAGAAAGAGGCAAATCCACAGACACTGGAGGCAGACTCGTGGTTTCCTAGGGATGCAGGGGAAGAGGAGGCGCGATGGCAACCACGGGGTACAAGGTTTCTTTCTCGGGTGGTAAGAGCTCACTGTAGAGAAGGCTGCACAACCCTGTGAATACACTGACGGCTGAGCTGTACACTTTAAATGGTGAATTGTGGTGCACATGGATTCCATCTCAAGAAAGGTTTTAGAAAAAGAGAAAAAGGCAACCCCTAAAAGCTGAAGGCAGAAAGGAGCACGTGGAGTCACTCAGCACACAGTCCAGCAGAGCTTTTCAGGACGTGCACAGCAGACAGAGAGTTAGCAGCCGGGGCCAAGAGGAAGAGATCTTACAGGAGCGGCAGGGGTGATGGGGGAGAGAAGGGAGGCAGAGAGGAGGGGAGGGGGAGAGGAGAGGAGGGGAGGAGGGCAGGCGGAGGGGCAGGGGAGAGGAGGGGACACAGAGAAAAGAGAAGGCGCCCGCAGCACTGGAGACAAAGGAGAGAGGCTGGGCACTGCCCTGAAGAACCAACGTGTAACTCACAAGCAGCCTGCGCGGCAGGCAGCGTGACCCCTGGGAGATCAAACACGTGGGAGGTGCCCACCCACAGCTGTCGATGACAGCGAGAGTTGGGCTGCTGGGAGCATGCGGACCCCACATGTGGGCACAACACCGGCAGGCAACCTGGGGCCTCTGACTGACGTGAAGCAGGGGCCTGTCCTCTGTCCAGCAAGCCTCCCAATGCAGGAGACACGGGTTCGATCCCTGACACAGGGTGATGCCCTGGAGAAGGAAATGGCAACCAGCTCCAGTATTCTTGCCTGGAGAATCCCACGGACGGAGGAGCCTGGAGGGCTGCGGTCCACGGGGTCATAAACAGTCGGACACGACTGAGTGACGGACACACACACAGAGTGAGACAGCAAGGGACCACAGGGAGCCCGGGCCCCTTACAACAGCCACCCAGCCACTAGGGACGGCCGAGGACACCGTGTCGCGTTCCTGTAGGAGACGGTGCAGACACCAAAACGACTGGGCGTCCACACGGAGGAGCCAGAACCGCACTCTCTGCGATGAGCACTTTGGTCACACTCAGGGTCAGTCTATAGTCACACACGCGGTGTGTGGACTGTGGACACGCATCCCTTGGACGGGAGACACACGGGAAGGCCTGAGCTGAGCCCGTGGGGACGGTCCCTCCAAGATCACGAGGCCCTGGGGAACAGCACGCAGGCCGTCCGTGTCCTCCAACAGCGAGGACAGAGCTCAGCACGTCCTCTGTGCCTCAGGCTCCAAGGACGGCAGACAGCGGACGCAGAAGCCGAGCCTTGGGCCCGCCCATGCCTGAAGAAGGACCCCCCACGTGCCCGCGGGGACACCCACCTTGGCCACGCGGCCCATGTCCTCTATGGTGGCCCTTTCATGCGGGAACTGGGCGAAGGTCCTCTCGATCTTGGTGATGACGGCGTCTATGTTTACCGTGTCCTGCGGGCGGCCGCGGGGGAAGTAGAAGGTGGGGATGCTCCGGCTCGCGGCGGGCGGCAGGGGCTCCTCCTTCCTCGTCTGGACCTGAGGAAGACAAGAGTGAGGGCCTGGGCACGTGGGCACCTCCTGGGGATGCAACTCAGTGAGGGCCTGGGCACGTGGGCACCTCCTCGGGACCCACATTCAGTGAGGGCCTGGGCATGTGGGCACTTCCTCCCTCTATTTTCATCATCGGAGGCAGGTCTGATTCATGTCTCCCCCCACCGCCCCAAGCCCAGTTCACCCACTGTGGACGGGGCACCCAGACCATCACTACGGGCTGACTGCAGACACAGGAGGGCACGCAGCCCACAGGCAACGGCACATGTGACCACTGGCCTGGTCCACAGTGCCCCGCCTCCCTCATCCTGCTTCATCTGTGAGCCCCTGGAGAAGCCAGCTTACCGCCCAGGCTACTGAGAGAACCTGCCCCGTGTCTTGCGGGAGGTCAAGGGAGGCGTGGCGGCCTGTCCCCTTGGTGGCAGGTTGCACCTGTGACCGCTTGTGCCCACACCTGCCCTGCCCCGTGGAGGTTTCAGCCCCAGCCAGCACAGCCCTCAGGAAACACACGGCCCCAGGGCTCTGCCTCCCAGGACGGGCAGCAGCGAGCACCACACAGGAGCCAACAGCACGCTTTCAGCCACAGCTGACGTCAGCCAAGCATCTCCCAACACACCTACCACTTGGTGGTGTGGGGTGTCCACCCGGTGCCTCATCAGGTGGCCTGTGGGCGGGCGCAGTGGCCCACCAGCCCTTCCAGGGCCGGGGGGCTGGGAGGGGTTGCATCCAGGGAGGGACACAGCAACAGGGCCTCTGTCACCCCAGGACAGCCTCCCATCAGACCCCACTCCCTTCAGAGGCCCTGTCACCCCAAGTCATGGGATCATCAGGACCCAGGACAGCCTCCCCTCAGACCCCACCCCCTTCAGAGGCCCTGTCACCCCAGGTCACGGGGTCATCAGGACTCATGACACACCCTTCTGTCAGAGAGCTCTGGAGCCCGTGAGCCCCCAACAGGATCACAGAAAGAAACCCACACCTGGACACAGGAGGACAAAACCCGAAGACCCAAAGGCAGCCAGCAGGTGCTTAAATGCAGCCCAGGCATGGGAAGCAAGACAGATGAGGGGAAATCTTCAAAGAAGCAAACAACCGGGGCTCCATCCAACTCTCAACAGAAACAACAGATTCTAGAAGCCAGAGGAAGACAGTGCACACCTTGTCCCCTTCTACCTGTGAGGAGGTGGCTGTCACGTGACGTGAACACTGAGATGTTTTAACGACCCAAAGAGAACAGAAAGCCAAAGTGAGCGTGCAACAGACAGCTGGCCCAGGCGACGCTGAGGCGTGCACGTCAGTGGGGAGCAAAGCGCCCCCAGATGGAAAATCTGAACTACAAGACAGGGTGCGGGGGGAGAGCAGTGCCTACCTGGCTAACTCCACACGCATCCACCAGAGAAATCAGTCATAAGAACACCATTTTACTTCTTTCTGAAAACTCCCAAGAAGATGACAGCATAAAACGCAAGGGAGATAGAATGGAAGTGTGTGAGAGTTTTGAGTTGGATGATAAAGATATGGATTAACTCAGTTCCTACAAAAATGACCCTGTCAGCTGAGCAGTGACCTGGTGGGAAGCACTCCAAAGGGAAACAGGCAAAGGAGAGCACGCAGAGAAACACAAAACAAACCAGAATAGACTCAACGTCATGTAAGTGAACTAAACGTTCCAGTTAAAAATACAAAGGTCGGAGGCCCTGCCTGGTGGCTCAGTGGTCAAGAACCCACCTGCCAACGCAGGAGAGGTGGGTTCAATGCCTGGCCGGGGAAGATCGCACATGCTGAAGAACAACTGAGCCCGTGCGCCACCACTACTGAGCCTGCGCTCCAGAGCCCGGGAGCCACAGCTACTGAGCCCGACTCCCCAGCTGCCCCGAGAGCCCATGCCCTGCAACAGGAGAATCCACCGCCACGAGAAGGCTGCACATCTCAGGCAGAGAGCAGCCCCCGGTCACCAAAACTAGAGAAAAGTTCGCGCAGCAACCCAGCACAGCCAAAAGTAAACTCACATCAAGTTAACTTTAAAAAACAGGAAGATCAAACAACAACAACAACAAAGGTTTATTTATAAGACATACGCATAAGGTCTCAGGACACAACAGCTGAAACTTAAGTGGAAAGAGATACAGCAGCCAACAGCGATGGGAAGAAGGCAGGCACCGCTGTGTTCACGCCCAGAGTGGGCTGGGGGCCTGGACTTCCAGAGAGAGGTCGGGACACCGCGCTGGGGCCCACCACGGGCGGCGCCGCCGACCCTGAGCTGACCGCTGCCCCGGCGTGGCCTCAGCGCCCACCAAGCCCCGGAGCAGGGAAGTGCGGCGCAGGCAGGCAGGGCCAGGCGACGGGAAAACAGAAGCGCCGGGTGCGGACACGGGAGATTTACAGAGTTATCTCTGGGCCATAAATAGCGCGGCCGGCACAGCTGCGGGACAGGCGCCCTTCGCCAGCACACAGGGCGCCGCAGGGGCCGCGTCCGGCCGAGCGGGGCTCCCCAGGGCCGGAGAGAAGCGGCGGAGGACGGCGCCCTGAGCTCGGTGCGGCCGGCTGGACGTCCGCGACGAAGGCGGAAGGGGCACAGCCGTGCATCTGTGTGGGTGAGAAAGAGACACGCACACACACAGAGGACTCCCAAGTGGGGCTGGGCCCCCTAAGCAGCCCACAGAGCAGGGGCGCCGGCCTCGCCCCGCCCCCGCCCCAGGCCTCCCTGTCGGCCGTCAGCACGGCACCTGCTGCCGGAGGCAACTTCTGTCGCGGTGCGGACACCCGCGCTCCCTGATGGCGACTGCGGAGACCAGAGACGCCAGCGGCCCTCGGGACACGCGCAGCCGCGAACAGGACAAGACACGGCCTCGTGGAGAGCGAGGCGCCCCTGTGCGGCGGGAGCGGCCACACGGGGACAGTGCCCGCCTTCGGGAGCAGCCCGGCGCCCCCTCCCGGCACGGCTTCTAGCGCGTCCTCAGCCGGTCGGCGTCTCCGCGGACAGAGGGCGCGCGCTGGGCCGGCGGGGATGACCATGGGTCTAAGCACCCAGGAGGGGCGCAGGGCGAGCGGAGCAGGGCCGGGGGCGGGGCAGCACGCAGGGCGCAGCCGGCAAGGGCCCCAATGGAGCAGAGACCCGGGTGTGGGGACACAGGCGGCAGAGGCACCCAGCGGAGGGCAGCACCAGACTGGGAGGCCCTGCAGGCCGGAGCCTCTCCTCCTCCAAGCCTAGGAACCCTCCGCACAGGCTGGAGAGGCTGGGGAGGGCCAACTAGGACTTCAAAGGGCCCACTGATGGACACACAAACAGATGAGAACATGTGCGCCCCTGGGGAGAGGACTGTGCGGCCCACGGAGCCAGGAAGCAGGGCTGGGGTGTGGAGCTGGGGAGCAGCCCAAGGGCCCAAGTCCATGGGCTCCAGGACCGTGGGGACCACGTCTGACCCCCGGGTCCCAGGAGTGCAGACCAAGGGGGCACACTCAGGGGCACCCTGCACAATGATGTGACCCCCCGGGGCCTGACACGGGCAGAGTCTGCAGGTTAGGCTGTCAGCACAGGGAGGGGAGGGGAGCCTGGACTGTCACGGCACCAGGGTCTCCCCTCCGTGGGGAGCCTGGACTGTCACGGCACCAGGGTCTCCCCTCCGTGGGGCCCCTGCATCCACCTGAAGGGCCCACAGGGAAGCTGGATGGGTGAGAGCGGGACCAGGACCAGGGATGGAGGAGGGGGGCGGGGGAGCCCATCCCAGGGCCTGCTGCGCCCCAGATTCAGTCCCGGGGATGGAGGCCAGCACCCAGCTTGGACGGGGCGGCGGCACAGCCGGGCGGGGTTCTCGTGGGCTTGGGACACGCGCTGAGGGCCGCCACGGAGGACAAGCTGGGGGCCTGAGGGCTGCTCAGCGTGCGCTTGGCCCGGACGTCCACAAGTAAGGGCTGGATAGGAAGAGGGCTCTGCAGGAAGAGGAGAGCCTCACCCCTAAAACACGACAGCCACACTGCATACGTTCCTGTGGCCCTGAACCCAGCACGGCTGCACCAAGCTGCAAGTGCACGTGTGTGAAGCACCGAGTCCATCTCCACATGCCCTCCAGGCCCACACACCCTCACCACCCCCGCCACAGCCCTCATACCCCCAACCATCACGTCTCTCCTCACCCCATCCCCTCCTCACCCCATCCCCTCCTCACCCATCTCCACACACACCCCACCATCTCCCTCCAGACCCCATCTCCACATGCACGGCCCCCACCATCCCCTCCTCACCCCATCTCCGCACACCCTGAGGTTTGCAGCTCCCCCAAGGATATGTCTGGAGTCCACACTCAAACACCGAGAGGTGAAACCAGAAGCCAGCCAGGGGAGCTCCCCTCCCCAACACTGTCCCCAGGACACTCCCCTCTCAAGAGCTGAATTCTGCACCTGAAGAGCACTCACTGCCCAGGGCAGGCGCCCTCATTCCCAGGAAAGATCGCCGGGATGTGTTTTCTGTAACCTGAAACTGCTTCCTCTGAAAGGCCTGAGTGACTGGATAAGACGCACAGCTGTCCTGGGAAAATCAGGCTTTCCTGCAGCTCCTGCCTGTAGCCAGGGCTCCCCTCCCCTCCCCCTTGACGAACATCAAGGCCTGGCCACCACCGGCGGAGGGCTCCCCGATCCGGGGACACCCCAGCACTACTGTGTACCACATAAACAGCAACCAGCAGACGTGCCCCTCCGTCTGTAAAACGAGATCAGCCTCATCTGATCGCACACTCCGAGTCTGAACAGACTTTCCTGCCCAAACGGGGCACCGATTTACAAGCGTCACCCACTCGCAGACCAAAGCTCACACGTTAGAAAGACAGCTGTCAGACAGAAAAAAGAAGGCCCAATAGCTCTCTAAAAGTTCAGACATGGTTCCAGGATGGGGAAAAACTCGATTTAAAGTACCAACAGGAAGCAAGCTTTTCCCACCCCAGACAGGCCGGTATGTAATTCGGCGACTTTTTGCTTTCTTAAGGCCACCAGATGACCTTAACTCCTCGCCTGGGAGAAAATACAAGCGATTCACAGTGCCAAACATCCCTGACAGCAGAACCTGCCGTTACCAGAAGACCCCAGGGTGGCCGCGGGTTCTACATGCCCCGGTCCCTTTACTCGACTTTATAAACCACAGACGAGGCCCAGGCAGAGAGAGACAGGCTTTGCTCTTGTGCCCGCGGGGGAGAAGCACCGAGAAGTTTAAAAGCCGAGTGCCTGCTGAAACCAACGAGCGATGCGCTTCCTCTAAAGCGCTCAAACTCCACACGCGCTCGCAGCGAACCGCGCTCGGTCCTGAGAGCACTGCGTTACTGCGACGGGCGCTGTGCTCCGACCACGCGGGGAGGCTGCCTGTGCGCCTGCGGAGCCAGGGCTAAAGCCTCCCCAGCCCGTTCAGTCCGCTCCGCAGGCGTTTTCCAGGCACCGCGGTCCTTGCGGCTGAATCTCCCAGAAAGGAGCTGTGGGCGCCTCGCTTCAGAGCGGCTGTCCCAACAAACTTCACGGGCCACACATCTGCTCTCCGCGCGCAGGGGCGCTGTTCCCGGGCAGAGGTGAAGCCCCCAGCCCCCCAGCACGGGCAGCCCCCCGCCCCGACCTCTCCGGGGCTGAGCGGACGCAGCAGCCCCGCGGCCCGCACCTGCTGGAAGGCCTTGAGCCGCTTCTTGAAGCGCGAGGGCAGCACGAAGTCGCAGCCGCGGGCCAGCGAGGCCAGCTCCTGCCGCAGGTCGGGGTCCTGGCGCAGGGAGAGGTCACGGAGCCGCATGTCGGCTCGCGTGGGCCGCCGCGGCCCGGGCCGGGTGCGCTCGCGGGGCTGCGGCTGGCCGGGGCCGGCGGGGTCGGGGCGGTCCAGGCGGCCGGGCTCAGCGCGCTCCATGCGTCGCCGGCCGGCGCTCTGGGGGCCGGACCCCGGGCGCGCGCATTCCTCCGGCGGGGCGGGCGCGCACAGCGCGGGCAGGGGAGGCGCGGCTAGCAGGCGGCGGGCGGCCCCTCCCCGGGCCCCGCTGCGCTCCGCGGGGCAGGCCGGAGGCAGGGCGCCCGCCCCGGGCCAGACCGAGCGCTGGACGAAGCGCAGGACGCCCGCCCCGGGCCAGCCCGCTGCGCGTGGAGGGAGGCGGCCGCCCCCCCCGTCCCCCACCCCCGACCCTTGCTCTGCTCAGCCCGCAGACAGGCCGCCGAGGCCCGCCGCCCGCGGGCTCCCCGGGAGGGACCCGGCCTTCTCTCCGTACGCCGTCAGCCAGCCCAGGGCTAAGCTGGAACCTAGCGGCCCAGACGCGCGGGCCCACAGCCTGCCTGCGGCCCAAGAGCTGTTCCCTGGGAAACTGGCGGCAAAAGAAGGGCTTTGGAGGTCACCACCCACGCGCACTTAGGAGTGTAGGGGAAAAAAAAACAAAACAGTGAAAGTGTTGCTCAGTCCTGTCTGAGCGACCCCATGGACTGTAGCCCGCCAGGCTCCTCGATCCGTGGGATTCTCCAGGCAAGAATACCGGGGTGAGCGGCCAATTCCTTCTCCGAGGACATCTTCCCCATCCAGGGATCAAACCCAGGCCTCCTACACTGGCGGCGCGTTCTCTACCCTCTGAACCACCAGTTGGGAAGATGTTCACTCAACCTGTACACTATCTCCTGTGAAAACTCGGGGTGCGGGTGCAAGCGAGGGTTCTACCGCATTCCGGCGTGTACACAGGTGCACAGCGTGATGAGAACCAGAACACGGGGAGGAACAGAATCCGACTCAGACCGTCATGTACTGGGAACCCTGAAAAGGGAACCCGGGCCCTGACGTGGGGGTGGACTCCCCGCAGAGCCAGGCCCGCTCTGGGCGGGTCTCCCCGCCCTCGCCCCCCGGACACGGACACACATGCAGTCTACCCCTGGCCTGAGGGTCCCACCCCTGACATCGCAGGACCCCAGGGACGCATGTCCCTTCACCCTTCCCTGCCCCGGGACAGAGCTGTCTGGGGAAATGGCCTTGGGGGTCAGGAGCCTCTTCACTCACCCACCCTCTTCCTGTCTCTCTAACGGACTTCAGGTTTGGGGCTCGTTTTTTTCCAGCCGTGTTTGTCTCACAGAAACAGAGGGCAGAAGTCCAGAACCGCCTGCAGGGCCCAGGTTCCCCTGTCAGGAACAGCCTGAGCGGGGCACTGCGTCTGTTAGAAATAGGAGCCCACATCACTGCGGTGAGGAACCCACGTAGATAAGGCTGCCCTGAAGACGCGCAGTCTCCCCAGGGTGCGTCTGGTCCTGCACACCCTGAGGGTCCGTTCAGACAAAGGCACAGCGCTGTGTTGCCACCACTGCGGTGTCACTCAGCAGGCTTGCTGCCCTGGGGGCTGTACGTTTTTTAAGATTTTAAAATAGTATTTTTTATGTGGCCCACTTTTTAAAGTTTTCAATGAATTTGTTACAACATTCCTTCTGCTTCGTGTTTTCAGTTTTTGGCCCCGGGGCATGTGGGACCTTAGCTCGAAGATCAGCAATCGAACCCGCAGATCAGCAATCAAACCCGCAGATCAGCAATCGAACCTGTACTCGCTGCCTTGGAGACGAAGGTGTCAGCACGGGACAGCCAGGGAGGTCCCTCCCCCAGCCCCTGCCCTGGAGTCCGTGGGCTCAGCCGGTTCACGCCCGCTCCCCAGCACCATCCATCCACCCTGTATCCGTGCTCCGCCCTTCCTGAGTGTCCCCAGCGGGAATCACAGGGATGCAGCCTCTTCCGGCTGCAGCGTCACCTGCCCCAAACTCCTGCTCAGGACCCCTGTCGTGTGCCTATCCTCTGCCTCTGCCCCTCTCTCGGCCCCGCTCCGTCCTCCTGTTCCCAGAATATCCTCAGGGGCTCAGGGCTCGGCGGCCGACCCCCACATCCCCCATTCTGCAGACACGGGGACAGTCTGGGGCAGAGTGTGTACCACTCAGTGGCCACGGCGCCATCACATGTGGTGTGAGGTCACGGTGCCCGAGGCCTGCCCTGTCAGACCCGCTCACAACACGCAGGAAGGCCCCCAACAGCATGCTGGGGGGGCCCGTGCTCGGGACAGACTTCTCATTTCAGGATGTCAGCAGGGGCACCGGGGGCTCGGAGACTGCCGATGCAGGCACGGCCCTGCCAGTCTGCCTTGGGGGCCAAAAACCAAAACATAAAACAGAAGGAATATTGTGACAAACTCATTAAAACTTTAAAAGGCGGTCCACATCAAGATAAAAAAAAAAGCTTAAAAATATAGTGTCGGGAACATGGTCACTTATTACAGTCATGTCTTTGTACAGTGAGGAATCACAGACTTGTTGAAATGTACAGAAGTATCAAATCACTGTGTTCTGTGCTAGGCTTCCCAGATGGTTCAGTGGCAAAGAATCCACCTGCCAATGTAGGAAACTCAGGTTCGATCCCTGGGTTGGGAAGATCCCCTGGAAAAGGAAATGGCACCCTACTCCAGTATTCTTGCCTGGAGAATCCAACAGACAGGAGCCTGGCGGGCTACAGTCCATGGGGTCACAGAGAGTCAGACACGACTGAAGCAACTTAGCACACATGTGAAACTGGTGGAAGAAATGCAACCTACGACAAGTCACTTGCTACAGAGACAGCTTGCAAATCCCATAGTGATAAATAGAGCAGTTGTGCCCAGAACAGACACAGAACTTGCCAACTGAACGAGAAAAAGCAACCAACCCATGTGTAAACCAGAAGCGCATCCGAAAACACACCCCAGCAGAGAAGATGCTTGAGGACAAGAAGGTCACCTGGGAAATGGTGACGAAGCCCCAGAGGTGCCGCCAGAGAGCCGTGTTATGGACAGGGGCCGGTCAGGTGCCCGCCAGGGATGGGTCGCTGGAACCCTGGGCTGCTTTCGGGCAGGGAACACCCACGGTGCAGACCCTCTGGAACACCACTTGACGGGGTCTTGAAAAGAGAAATGGGTCTGTGACAACCTAGAGGGGTGGAATGGGGAGGGAGGTGGAAGGGAGGTTCAAGAGGGAGGGGACACGTGTATGCCTATGGCTGATTCACAGTGATGTACGGCAGAAACCAACACAATATTGTAAAGCAATTGTCCTCCAATTAAAAATAAACAAATTTTCAAAGCAGTCAGAGATGCTGCTGAGCCTTAAAACGCAGCCGTTACTCCACAGGCGTCTCCTGGGACCGCAGTGGCCTCCCAGGTGGCTCAGGGTAAAGAACCCGCCTGCTAAGGCGGGAGACCTGGGTTCGATCCCTGGGTCAGGAAGATGCCCTGGAGGAGGAAACAGGAAAGCACTCCAGTATTCCTGCCTGGAATTCCATGCACAGAGGAGCCTGGAGGGCTGCAGTCTGTGGGGTCGCACAGAGTCGGACACGAGTAAGAGACTGACCCTTTGCTGAGATGAGAAGAGACGAGGTGCTCGTGAGGACTGAGCTTGGACGTCCTCGGCGCAAGGATCCGAGAGCTGGGGGCCAGAGCCAGGGCCAGGGTCCACCTGACACAGCACGAGGCCCCACGGTCCGGGAGCAGCGCTCAGCGAGGACCCGGGAGGAGGGCCGGGCGCTTGACCGTGGGGAGCGTCCTGGGAGAGCTGGCGGGTGCTTGGACCCCTGCAGCTGTAGAAGAGACCTCAGATGGTGTGCCCTGGCCCAGAGCCCTGGATGCCTCAGGGCCCGGGGTAAGACGAGACGAGTTGTGTGAACAGCTTTCCTAGTCCTGTGAAAGCTGACGGGAAAGCGCCTCATCTTCCTAAACTAAGCCAGCTCCTCTCCACCAGCAGGGACGCCACAGAAGTGCCCTGCACGGCCCTGGCGCGCTCTGCCCGTGCCAGGGACTGGGAGGATGCGGGCCACCTGACGCTATCGACCAGGGCGCCGCTTCAAAGCTCGCCACAGCGCACACACAGGAACGGGGATCCCAGCCACAGGGTGGGGGTGCAGACGGTCCAGGTCTCGGTCAGACAGGGCCTCCGCCCAGGGGAGCACTGGGGCCCTGCAGCCGCAGGGAACCCCTCAGCCACAGGCACCCCCACCTCTAGGGAGCAGCAGCGGCCATCACCTCCTGATGGACACCAGCCGCTGCCACATCCTCGAGCAGACTCTGAAAGCCTTCTTCAGAGATCCCACACACGAGACCCGGCATCACCCTCCTAGGGGGCCCCATGCCCCCCTTCCATACAGGGACCCCGCTTCCCCTCTTCAGAGACCCCACACCAAGCTCCTAGGGGACCCCGTGCCCCCATCCTCTTCACGGGGACCCCGCTTCCCCTCTTCTCTTCAGAGACCCCACACCAAGCTCCTAGGGGACCCCGTGTGCCTCCTCCTCCTCACGGGGACCCCACTTCCCCTCTTCTCTTCAGAGACCCCACACCAAGCTCCTAGGGAATCCCGTGTGCCTCCTCCTCCTCACAGGACTCTGCACCCCTCCTCCTCACGGGGACCCTGCTTCCCCTCTTCTCTTCAGAGACCCCACACCTAGCTCCTAGGGGACCCCGTGCGCCTCCTCCTCCTCACGGGACTCTGCACCCCTCCTCCTCCTCACGGGGACCCTGCATCCCCTCTTCTCTTCAGAGACCCCACACCAAGCTCCTAGGGGACCCCGTGCGCCTCCTCCTCCTCACAGGACTCTGCATCCCTCCTCCTCACGGGGACCCTGCATGCCCTGTTCTCATGAGACCCTGCATCACCCTATGGGGCCCTGTGCCCCTCCTCCGTCTCATGGGGACCCCGCACCTTCCCCCAGGGCAGAAGGCAGTCCCAGGAGGTGAGGAAGCTTAATCTGGACTGAACGTGGACTGAACATGGACTGGACCTGGACTGAACCAGAGCCCTAAACCAGGGCTAAACCATGACCCTACACCGGGACTAAACCAGTACTGAGTCAGGTCAAGTCAAATCACCAGGTAACTAGACACCCCATATCTACAAACAGAAGCAAAGCACTAAATGTCTAAACAAGTAGATAACAAATTTCACCAAGGGGCAAAGCACTGGAACGCATGCACCGTCGCTGACGGAAAATGATGAGATGCAAGAAGACAGAAAGATATCCGGAGCCGTGGGCTGGGAAACTGGACATTTTTAAGGTATTAGTGGTGCCAGATTGATCTACAGACTCAACGCAGCCCCAGTCAAAACTCCAACAGGCTTTCCTGTGGAGGTTGACAAGCTGATTCTCAGGGTTACACGAAGATGAGAACATTAGGACAGCCTGAGGTCAGAGAACATCTGAGAATCTCAGACCGTTTTAAAAGAACTGGGTTGGCCGTACACCACTTGCTTTCCACAGGTTCACCCCCAAAGAGCTGCAGAGTGAGACTTCAAACACAGATCACGGGATCAGAGATCGGGAAACAGACCCATATGCACAAGGCTGACTGATTTTCAACAATGTGACTCACAGTGCAGCTCTGCAAGAAAAGAGAGACTTCAAAGACGGCTGGTTACCTGGATATCTTACACCACACACAGAAACTGAAGAGAAATGGATCAGAACTCTAAACGCAAAAGGGAAAACCAGGAATGTTTTAGGAGGAAAACAAAAGGCAACCATGACAGCCTGGGAGACTCACACGTTTCATAGATTGGATGCAATACATAAGAACCATGAAAGAATGAAATTGATATAATTTAAAAAAAAACAGCTTTTTGTGTTCAAAAGACATGTTAAACCAACAACAAAATGGGACAAAGACTGAAGAGAAATATGTGAAAATATAAGTCTCACAAAAGAGCTGCATGCAGATTCTACACAGAGCCCTTATGTTGCTGTTGACTGGCTCAGTCGTGTCCGACTCTTTGTGACCCCACGGACTGCAGCCCACCAGACTCCTCTGTCCATGGGATTCTCCAGGCAGGAATACTGGAGTGGGTTGCCGTGCCCTCCTCCAGAGGATCTTCCCAACTCGGGGATCGAACCTGTGTCTCCTGCATCGGCAGGTGGATTCTTTACCACTGAGCCACCAGGAAAGCTCCACATGAGGTTTCTTCACTTCCTACTAGCTCTTAGAGAACACAAACTCAGAACTTTTCTTATAGCATTATATGTAGGAACATTTTCCTAACACTAATTATCCATTTCTTGGGGTCAAAGAAGTCTTATCATTTTATCCCAATGACAACAGTCCTTTTTGGGTTACTGGCCTCTCAAAATTCAACTGAAGCCAAAAACTCCACATTCACCGAGACATGTTTAAAGCCACCTTCAGGCCCCAGACAAGGTCCATCAACAGTTCTTTTTGGCCGCAGCAGAATGTTGGCTGTTAGCTCCCTGACCACGGGTGGAGCCTGTGCCCTCTGCACTGGCAGTGTGGAGCCAACCACTGGACCACCAGGCAGGTCCCTGTCATTCCTTTTTGAAACCTCTTGGGACAGTTAGGAGAGAGTCATTCTGCTTTCCCTCAAAACCGGGTCCTCAGGGGACTTCCTTGGTAGCCCAGTGGCTAAGACTCTGGGCCCCCAAATCAGGGGGCCTGGGTTCGATTACCGGTCAGGGAACTAGATTTCACAGGCCACAAGTAAGACCCTGGTGCAGTCAAATAAATAAATAAAAATAAGCAAATATTTAAAACAAAAAACCAATATCCGGGTCCTCATGGTGACTTACTCTATCTGGTCATGGAAACTGCAGACCAGAGAAGGGGTCTTCAGTCTTACCCGCCCCCGTCAGCACTTCTTTCATTTAACAGACGCCCCCCCCCACCCCCCGACTATTCCAGCCCCACCGCCGAGCCCCGTCGCATCCTTCCAGGCAGAAGCTGGTGTCTCCACGGCCCCAGGCAGCACAGTGCATGAACCTGTTCTTGGGGAAACACCACTCTGGCCTGAGGATTCACGCCCACACTCTGTGGCTTTCTGCCTGCCATGCATAAATGAGGTCTTTCTCAGGCGTCAAAGCTGCCCCCCTCAAGTTTTCGGTAAACAGTTCCAGTCCCAGGGGGACTCACACAATTTATGGGGTCACGAAACACAGGAATTCATCTTCCAGTGATGTCTGTTGGGCTGTGTCACAAAACACACCTAGTGACAACGTGGACGGCTCACCACGGGAGGTTCCGGGGATCCCAGTAAGAGCACCAGGCAGTTGGCGGGAGGACGGGGGACTGTCACTACTGCAGGCAGCTCTCCAAGCCCTGGCTCTCCTCACACAGCCACCTCCTCATTTTAGCGGGGGGGGGGGCGGGGGGGGGGGGAGGCTGAGGCAAGACGTCAAGAGCAGGGGTCCCCAACACCTGAGCCGTGGACTGGTACCAGTCTGCAGCCAAGCTGCACAGCAGGAGGTGAGCAACACAGCTTCCTGTCTATTTACAGCCACCCTCAGTGCATCTGGACTTCCCAGGCAGCACTAACGGTAAAGAACCCGCCTGCTAATGCAGGAGAGGAAGGAGACTAGGGTTCAATCCCTGGATCAGGAAGCTCCCCTGCAGAAGGGCATGGTAACCCACTCCAGTATTCTTACCTGGAAAATCCCATGGACAGAGTCTGGCGGGCTACAGTCCCCCGGGTCTTGAAGAGTGCGACACGACTAAACATCAAAACGACAACAAGGGGAGCGATATGCACCCACCACTCTTTTTCTTCTTCTTTTGATTCCCCCTATGTGTTTTCCATAAGCACCTGGAGACGCTTTATTATATTTAACCAGCACAGAAGCACTTTACTCGTATAGGCACTGCTGTCCAACTGTCCTTATTGTAGAAAAACTGTTAGTCCCTCAGTTATGTCAGATTCTCTGTGACCCCTTGGACTGTAGCCTACCAGGCTCCTCTGTCCATGCGATTCTCCAGACAAAAATACTGGAATGGGTAACAATTTCCTTTTCCAGGGATCTTCCCCACCCAGGGAATGAACCTAGGTCTCCTGCACTGTGGGCAGATCTTTACCATCTGAGCCACCAGGGAAGCCCTGTTGTCAAAACTCAGGGACAAAAGCAGACGAATCTGGGATAAAATGTCAACGTTCACAAACTAAGCAGAGCAGGAAAAAAAGCAGCCATGCATGCATAACTAAAACCAACTGTAAACAAACTCCAAAAACATGATCAATGTGGAAGATGTCGAAGACAGTACTTTTCAGCGGGCAGGACTTTTTGGGGGGCGAAGGGAGGAGATGAGATGGTTGGATGGCATCACCGACTGGATGGACATGAGTTTGAGCAAGCTCCCGGAGTTGGTGATGGACAGGGAAACCTGGCGTGCAGAAGTCCATGGGGTTGCAAAGAGTCGGTCACGACTGGGCGACTGAACTGATCACTGGTCACTGGTCACTGAAGGAGACAGCCTACACACTCAAGCGGTTAGCACGCTTGACATTCCTCCACCTGCCTCGGCCACCCCCAGCCATATGTCGGTGGGAACCCCCCAGTTACCTTCGCAGGCGTCAGCAGAAGCAAGAGGAACTTACTACTCTCGTCCCTCCGGATCGTCGAGGCCCTCGAACCGGCGGCCCACTCCTGGCACTGGAAGCGGCTCCCACTGGAAGCGCGGTGGACGCTGGGGTCGGGCCGGGCGCCCCGGGACCTTCGCACTCGCGCGGCCTCCAGGCGGGGTCGGGGGCAGCGGCTGCGAGCCGGGGCCCCGGCTGCTCCGCGTCTCCCGCACCCCTCTCGGGCATCTGGATCCTCCGCAAGCAGTCCCGGAGCATCGCCTGCGTGCTGGACTCGCTGAGCCAGCACAGGAAGAGCTCGTCCACCTTCATCTTCAGGACCGGCTGCAGGACCTTGCCGGGCGGCATCTCCGGGGCTCGGGCCCTCCTTCCCGAGGGACGCCCCCACCCCTCTTTCCTCGCGCACAGGTGCCTGAAGCCGGGACCCACGTCCGGCCTGAATGGACCACACACGGGGCCGGCGACCAGCCCCTGAGGGCACGAGCCAGTGGGGGTCAAGGGCCCCGGGGCAAAAGACGGGAACCTGGCCGGGGGGCTCCTGGGGTTTGGTGAGGAGGCAGCGACCTGGCGGGGGGCCCGGGCCCGGGGTTCGGGAAAGAGGAGGCCCGGCCCGGTGGGGGTCGCGGGCCTGGAGTCCTGGGGTCCGGGGTGAGGCGGCGCCCGGCCCGGAGGGGGTCCCGGGGTCTGATGAGGAGACAGCCTGGCCCGGCGAGTGTCGCGAGCCCAAGGTTCGGGGAAGAGGAGGTCCGGCCCGGTGGGGGTCCTGGGGTCTGGTGAGGAGGCAGGGACCCGGCGGGGACCGCGAGCCCCGGGTTCGGGGAGGAACTGGTCCGGCCCGGTGGGTTTCGCAGGCCCGGGCTTCAGGAGGTCAGGGGTGAGGCGGCGCCCGGCCCGGTGAGGGTCGAGGGCCTAGGGTTCGCGGAATACGACGCCCGGCCTGGTGGGGGTCGCGGGCCCGGAGTTCAGGAGGTCAGGGGTGAGGCGAAGCCCCGCCGCGGGGTGCTGCGCGGACTCGAGGTCCCGGCTGAGGCGGACGGTCCGACCGCGGGGGAACCCGCCCAACTCAGGGCAGCTTCAAAACGGGCGCGCCGGGACGAGCACCCAAAGAAGGTCTCCTCAGCCGTGCGTCAACGCGACGCGTGGCGTCATCACACGGCGCCGCCCGTCAACGCCCCGAGGCAGTGCGGGGCGCCTTGGTGAGCCGGACGCTGTGCAGGGCGCGTGGGCGCACCGGAGGGCACTCAGGAGCTGGACTGTGGACGGGGGCGAGGGGTGGCGGGCACCGGACTCGAGGCCTTTTACTTCTTAGGCTTTTGGTGGGTGTGGCCCCGCGCCAGCTAGACGCCCTGGCTTCCCCCAGCCGCTCGCAGAACTGCGCGCATGCGCGGTGAGAGCTCGTCGGGAGGGGCACGCGCGGGTAGTTGGCTGGGGGCGGGTGGTGGGGGGGGGGTTGGTCGAGCAGGCGCAGTGCGTGTCTGTAGTGGCGGCGTTCGGGAGGCCTGTCGGTCGAGCATGCGCAGTGCGTGCCCGCTGGGAGCGACCCGGGGGCAGGGCGGTGTGCCTGGAGGCGAAGGGCTACAGGGGGAGCGTGCTCTGCGTGCCCGCCGAGCGCGGGAGCGGGCACGCGCGCCGCGGGAGCGAGCGCAAGGCGGGGTCGGAGGCCAGTGCAATTTCTTTTAGATAAACGGGCCCCTTCGAACCGCAAGGGTCGCGATTACGTTAAGTGTGTTAAATCTTAATGATGCATTGGAGGCGTGTAACTGCTTTCAAGCTGGCCTTTCAGGGGTGGTTTACTTCTGAGCCATCGGCTAAATAACTCTTGTTAAATTGTGATTTTGTTTGTAATGATCGCATACTTTGTCTACTGAAAAAAATAATTCTTTTTCTTTTGTCACTCAGTCGTGTCCGACTCTTTGCGACCCCATGGACTGTAGCCTACCAGGCTCCTCTGTCCATGGGATTTTCCAGGCAATAGTACTGGAGTGGATTGCCATTTTCTTCTCCAACGGATCTTCCCGACCCAGGGATCAAAAAAATAATAATAATAATACACCATCTCAAAGCTGAGAATTGTGTTTTAATTTGAGGACTTGCTGAAGACAAGCTCAGGAGGTATCCTCTCAGATCTTTCTGAGGGACTTTTCAGAAGACATAAAGGAAGGGCCGTGATATATAGGGTTTTTTGCAACAAAAAAGAAGATTAGAACATCAAAAGATGACAGTAATTTAAAGAAAACCAGACATTACAAGTTAATGAATTTAGCGCTTTTCTATGTGTGGGAAAATCTAAAAGTCTGAGTTCTATCCCTGGGTCGGGAAGATTGCCTGGAGGAGGAAATGGCAACCCACTCCAGAATTCTTGCCTGGAGAATTCCATGGACAGAGGAGGCTGGAGGGCTACGGTCCATGGGGTCATAAAGACTCAGACACGACTGAGGAAATACCATTCCATTGCATTCTGTAGGAATTAATGACAGGATGAGCCTGTGTGTCCTGAGAAAGGGAAAATATTTATATCCAAGTTGATGCTGTTGTAGACCCACAGCCCTCGTCCTTGACGAAGCCCACCTTGGGCTCTCAGTGTTCCCCCCCGTGGCTGGAACCTCACACTTGCTGGGGACGCTGTTTAGAATATGTGAGACACAACAGAGCGCACTGTCCGGTGTACAGAATTCTGTTTTTCTTCATCCTAAAACCCTCAGGGAGCACCGTTGGGGTGTCTGCAGCGGCCAAGGGCTTGGCGGCCTCGACATCCTTTGGTTACCGATACGGCAGACGATGTTCTGTTCACATTGTGTGGCCGATACCGCAGACGGTGTTCTGTCCACATTGTGTGGCTAAAGATAAAAACGGGAGTATCCTGGGTCACGAGAGGGCCACCACACGGGAATCCTGTGCAGTTGGGAAGCTGATGCTTGTGTGTGCACGTTGTCAGTTCTGTGAAAGTGTTAGTCACTCAGTCATCTCTGACTCTTTGCAATTCCATGAACTTTAGTCCCCCAGGCTCCTCTGTCCATGGGATTCTCCAGGCAAGAATACTGGAGTGGGTTGCCATTCCTTCTTCAGGGGATCTTCCTGACCCAGGGATCGAACCCGGGTCTCCTGCCTTACAGGCAGATTCTTTACCATCTGAGCCACCAGGGAAGCCCATGTCAGTTCTGGAGGGAAGCAAATATTAATACGTGTTTCTGTTTGCATTTATCACACATAGACATCTTCTCAGAGCACAAACAGGCTTTTCACTCTGGGTCTGTAAATGAGCTGCCACTCATCCGTGTGGTTTTGTGTGTGTTTGGGGGGGGATGGGATTTTTCAGTCCCTGCACAAGACGGCTTTATACCCTGGGGTCTGCAAGGCCTGTGCGTCTGCCAGCAGAACATTAACAAACTCCAGGAGGGAAACAGAACCTCCTTCAGTCTGTGCGGTGGGGCGGGAGCCTGCCCCAGGGGACAGAGAGGTGCTGTGAGCTGGAGGCTGCTGGGGTCTGAGATGGGCACAGCCACAGCTAAGCGGGGGCAGGACCCTGCTGATAATAGAAGTGTAAGCTCTGCTGGCTGCATCTGCCTCCCAGGGGTGGCCGGCGGTCTCAGGGCAGAGGGTGGGGGTGAAGAGGAAGATTCTAGAAGCCAAGGACAAATTGGCACTTGCCATCTCATCTGAAAAAGCAGAGACATCACTTTGCCGACAAAGGTCCATCTAGTCAAAGCTATGGCTTTCCCAGTAGTCTAGTACGGATGTGAGACTTGGACCATAAAGAAGGCTGAGCTCTGAAGAACTGATGCTTTTGAACCATGATGTTGGAGAAGACTCTTGAGTGTCCTTTGGACTACAAGGAGATCAAACCAGTCAATCCCAAAGGAAATCAGTCCTGAATATTCATTGGAAGTAGTGACTAATGCTGAAGCTGAAACTCAGATACTTTGGCCACCTGTTGTGTGAAAACACGCTGATGCTGGGAAAGATTGAAGGCAGGAGAAGGGGATGGCAGATGATGAGATGGTTGGATGGCATCACTGACTCAATGGATATAAGTTTGAACAATCCCTGGGAGATTGTGAAGCACAGGGAACCCTGGCGTTCTGCAGTTCATGGGGTGAAAAAGAGTTGGACACGACTTTAGTGACTGAACAACAGCAACTGGCAGTAAGGACTTGGTGCCTTCACCCCTGTGGTTTCAGTCCCCAGTTGGGGCACTAAGATTCCACAAGCAGTATGGTGTGGAAATTAAAAAAATTAAAAAAACTAATCTTTTTTGGTTAGTGTGCATTTTGATAAGCATCCAAAGAATAAGAATGTTGAATGAAATAGAAAAAATGACATGAACTCACCCCTGTTCCAGCCAAATTTTAGCATAAAATTTGAAAAATCCCAAATTTCAGCATAAAATTAAAAATAAAAAACAATTTCTAAAATAAAATTTGAAAATTGCAAAATTTTAGTATAAGATAAAAATTCTAAAAAAAGATTGGGGAGCGTGCAAATAACCTGCCCTTTTATCCACATGAATGAGTTTTACAGAAGTTACGTGTGTTCCTGGTTTTGTAGTGTTTCTAATGAAACTGTCCACACAGCCAATGATGGTCTCCATTCAGTATACCCATTGTAAGCGTGGACCCAGGACCCTGACCTATTAAGGGACTTTGACCCTGCCCTGTTCTGTTCTTTTTGTTTGTCCAGGGGCGGTCACGGTTGTGATCAGTTGTAACTTCTCACCCTCAGCTTACCGACTCTCTCGGTCCCTCGTCTTTTAATTTACTGACAGTTTGTTATGCTGGGACGTGGCATAACTAAATGGGCTAACATTGGGTCATCTGAGTGTGTGCTACATGCCCAAGAATGTGGATAAATAACACGGTCCATGATCTCGGAGATCTGGTAGTGTAATGGCATGGGAGAGGGGAATCATTTACTTAGATACTTCAGCGTTCAATTACATGGTATGATGCAGAAAGACGACAGAGAAACATAGGGAGAGAGGACAGGCTTGGGAATGGGGCAGTGCTGTTGAAGCAGAGTCTTTAAGGATGACTAATAGCCTTAAGGGGTTTCCCGCGAGGTGCTGGTGGTCAGGAACCCGCCTGCCAGTGCAGCAGACATGAGACCCGGGTTCCATCCCTGGGGCGGGAAGATCCCCTGGATCGGGGCATGGCAACCCGCTCCAGTATTCTTGCCTAGAGAATCCCATGGACACAGGAGCCTGGTGGGCTACAGTCCGTGGAGTCGCAGAGTCAGACACGACTGAGTGAGCAGGCACTCCAGAGGACAGGAAGAGGACAGGCCTGCGGGCAGCGGCCTCAGACGGCGCCGGGCTCCTTCCATCACTGCTCACCTGGGTCACACGTCGAAGGGGACCCCAGACAGATGCCCCTCTGTGCTGGTTCCCCCACCCTCACTGCCACCTGTTTGTCAACAAAAAGTCCGTCAGTAAATGCTCTTGTTAGGGTTTCATGTGTGCTCTGAATTACCTCCCTGACAAGCCCCGCCGGTTCACCCTCCCCTCCCTGCCCCCAGCTCCATTTCAAGGTTTTTTGATGATACAGAAAAGACTTTGGTATTTGGATAATAAAATTTTCTGACTTGCCTTCCGCCACCTTCAACTCAATTTCCTGTCCCAAGAGACTGTCCGTCTCTGTCTGTGTGTGTGTGATAGAATCGAATCCAATTCCTTATTCATGGGGAAACAGCTGCGGTTTAATCTGAATATTCAGCACTGTGAACAGATCAGGGTAATGGATGGAGTATGGAAATGTGTCCGGGGCAGGTAATGAAACCGCAGGACGCGTGGCTGGAGTGCAGGAAATAATGAAGTGGATTGCACGTCCCCACAAAGTGCGGAATTGCGCATTACAGCGCACGGCCCCGCGTCCTCCTGTCATCGGACCCATGAGAGCTCCGTCTTGGGGTGGGGAAAACGGTTGGTCACAGATTACGACTTGATATACAAGAGGGTGTGGAAATGCAGGGGCCGCCTGCCCCAGCATCCACGGACAAGACGGATGTCCCCGTGGGAAATGAGTGTGAGCTGTGGGTCACGTAAGCTCAGACAGTAAAGAGTCCGCCTGCAGTGCAGGAGGTCCAGGTTCCATCCCTGGGTGGGGACAGTCCCCTGGAGGAGGGGGGCTTACGCCCTGGAGGAGGGCGTAACAACCCACTCCAGTATTCTTGCCTGGAGAATCCCGTGGACACAGGAGCCTGGCAGGTACAGTCCATGGGGTCCCAGAGAGTTGGACGTGACTGAGCGAATTTCACTGTGGGTCATGCAAGATATCGACGCATCTCCTAAGGACTCCAAGGGCCCTGGAGGAGACACAGAACTGCAGACACATTAGAGTGTGTGCGTAGCTGCTCAGTCATGTATCCCACTATTTGCGAACCCATGGACTGCAGCCTGCCTGGCTCCTCTATCTGTGGGATTTCCCAGGCCAGAATACCGGAGTAGGTTGCCATTTCTTCCTGCAGGGGATCTTCCCAACCCAGGGATTGAACCAGTGTCTCCCACACTGCAGGTGGATTATTTACCATCTGAGCCACTTGGGAAGCCCCACTTGATACAGACAAGGGTGGACTTTCACAGGATGGACAGCCTGAACCATCAGACGCTGGCCCATCCCAACACGGGAGGCAGGACAGGGATTCCTGGGCACAGGAGAGTGTTGGGGTAGACAATTTGTGCTAAAAATGAAGAGATTCGCAGCCTGCGAGGGACCTGGGCTGTGCGCTATGGTTACCTGTCCTAGGAAAGCACACGCGTTGGGACTGTCTTATTTATGCTGCAAAAGCCGGTGTTTAGTGTGTTTCTTCCTTGGTCACCATGCTGGACACACTGCTGGGAGAGATTTGGGGTGCTCAGAGGGGGGACTGGAGGGGCTTCGGGAGGGGACGTGCCTTCCTGGGAGGCGTTTAGAGCAGTAAGACTTAACTTTTCCCCAAAGTCTCGCTGAGACATGTGTGATGCCCACAGGGCCCCTGATACAAAAGGGGGTCAGCACCGTCCTTGTGCAGACCGATGGGGAAGCAAGGTCTTCAGAGAAGTCCAGGAACTGGGCTGGACCCACAGGGCCCAGGGGCCCAGACGCACTCCGTGGTGCCCTTTCCTCCCCTTCCTTCCTCATCAGCCTCTCAGAACCTCAGCACAGGGCCTTATGAAGAAGCAGGGTCTCTGCAGCTGTGATGGAGTGAAGGGTCTGAGATGAGGTCCTCCTGGATGGGGGTGGCCCTAAACCCAGGAACAGGGTCCTTATAAGACACAGAAGAGGAGAGACACGGACACAGAGGAGAAGCCACGTGGAGACAGAGGCAGAGACGGGAGGGAGGCAGCCACCAGCCCAGGAATGGATGCCTGGAGCCCCCAGAAGCCGAAAGAGGCGGGAAGGACCCTCCCCTGGAGCCTCTGGACAGGGCTCAGCCCTGGGACCCCTTGAGCTCAGATGTCTGGTCTCCAGGGCTGGGGGAGGATGGATACCTTGCTTTTAAGGTGTCCACTTAGCAGGTGTCTGCTGGCCCCGGGGAGCCCACACAGTAGGGGACAGCGGGGATTGAACACAGCTCGTCAGCCTGGAGCCTGGCTGCGAGCAGACATCACAACGACTGTACTCAACAGCACACTCGGTGTCTCGTGACAGACGGTTCAGGCGAGTCTGCCCGGACACCGTGGTCCTTCTCTGGCCACCACCCCCAAGGCTGAGGAGGTGGCTGTCTGGGCTACCATGTCCCCCACCCACCAGGAGCCTTGGGGAGGGGACAGCTGGCAACAGGCTGGTGTTTGGCAGCACATAAGTTGCGCTATTTTAAGGGCTCGCGTGCGTGCCCCAGAGGTTACATCCCAGCACATTTCAGGAAGTGACAACCACACGTGAACTGCAGCTACCGCGCTGAGCGGCTGTGGCAGGGAGGCTCTCAGAGGACAGAGGCGCCCCGGGCGCTGGGTGGGCTTTTGCCAGGAGCAGGGGGATGCGGAGCCCGCGTGGGTTCCGCTGACAATGTGGAGTTTGGTGTTGGGTGTGCGGGGCCATGCTCGGGAGGAGACTAGATAGTTCCGTGGTGTCGGCAAGTGTCTTCCTCCGTCTCCCCAAGGGCTGTCCTGGCAGTATGGGAAGCAAACTCTTCCTTGCAGGAGCTCAAAGAGCCAGTGGCACCACTGATGGTCACACAGAGCGGATGCCGTCAGTGGGAGCTGAAGACCACCAGCCCCTCCACTGCCTGTCCCATCACCATCGTCAGGGTGACCAGGGGTCAACACGGGTCTTGTTTTTGGCTGTCTCAACTTCTCTGCCGAACTGTCCTGCCACCAGGACTAGGGCAGAATTAGATCTGTGCGTCAGGAGAAGTGTTCGTTGCTTGGTCGTGTCCAACTCTTTGTGACCCCATGGATTACAGCCCGCCAGGCTCCTCCGTCCATGGGATTCTCCGGACAAGAATGCTGGAGTAGGTTGCCATTCCCTTCTCCAAGGGATCTTCCTGACCCAGGGATGGAATCCACATTTCCTGCATTGCAGGTGGATTCTTTACTGTCTGAGCCAACAGGGAAGCCTGGGTTTCAGAGAGGAATTGGTTTACTCACTGGGGCTGTGTTTTTGACTCTCTGTAAACCCAAGCCAGACCACGTTGCCCAAATCAGTCAAATGCTTTCTATGCGGACGCACTGGCATGGTGGATGTTGGAATCCTTGAAAACTAACTCACGTATTGAGCTTGAGTTTCCTTCCAGACACCAGATGAAAGGGAAATAGGTGGTAGACAGACAGACGGTAGACAGATAAGCAGATAGATAGATCATAGATACACACATGCAGTGGGTGAATGTATAGACTAGAGATACACGGATAAATAAGCAGATAGATAGATCATAGAGACACACATGCAGTGGGTGGATATATAGACTAGAGATACACGGATAAATGATAGATTAGATGGAAATGTAGGTGATACATAGATGATAGATTTATGATACATACATACATAGATGCTGTGTGCTCTGTCACTCAGCTGTGTCCAGTTTTATGTGACCCCATGGACTGTAGCTGACCAGACTCCTCTGTCCAGGGGATGCTCCAGGCAAGAATACTGAAGTGGGCTGCCCTTTCCTCCTCCAGAGGATCTTCCTGACCCAGGGATGGACCTCGAGTCTTTTGCATCTCCTGCATCGGCAGCTGGGTTCTTTACTGCTGAGCCATCTGGGAAGCCCTGATTAGCAATTAGGTTTTCTCATTAAAAACTAGAGTCCGCCCATCACAGGCAGGGGGTCTTCATCACTGCATGTGTTCAGCAGGCTGCACCCACCAGCCCTTGAAGGTCCCCCACCTGGAGGGTCTGAGTCCACAGGGAAGACTGTGTCCCACCCGTGCTCTCGAGGGGGAGGCGGAGCCCTGGCCCCTTGAACGTGATAACCGCCCCCAAGGAGGCCTCAACCAAGTGCCTTCTGCAGCTCCGAGCTGCTTGTCTGGCAAGGGCTGCAGGTCAGTAGCATATGCTTATGGTGCCAATGAGGGTGCAGTCAGGTGGACTGTGCTGTCAGAGTTCAGAGGACGGAGCCCCACGTGGACGCTGAGTGCCAGGAGAATGGCTGGGCTGGTCCTTCGGCTCATGAAAAAGAGTGCGCTGGAGGCCTTCCGGGGGCCTCCCAGGTGGCTGGAGTGGTCAAGAACCCACCTGTCAAGGCAGGAGATCTGAGAGACATGAGTTCAAGTCCTGGGTTGGGAAGATCCCCTGGAGGAGGGCATGGCAACCCACTCCAGTATTCTTGCCTGGAGAAGCCCATGGATGGAGGAGCCTGGTGGGCCACAGCCCATGGGGTCGCAGAGAGTCAGACACGACTGAGCTACTAAGCATAGCACAACTAGAGAAAGCCCATGCCCGGCGATGAAGACCCAGCACTGTCCGAAATGAATGAAGGCATTTTTAATAAGTATGGTAGACACACACAGGAAAAGACCACGATGCTTGGAAAGAGTCAGGGCAGGAGGAGAAGAGGGTGACACAGGATGAGATGACTGGATGGCACCACTGCGTCAATGCACGTGACTCTGAGTTAACACCGGGAGATGGTGATGGACAGGGAGCCCTGGCGCACTGCAGTCCACGGGGTCGCCAAGAGTCGGACACGACCGAGCAACTGAAGAACAGGACAACCGCAAGCACTTCAGTTCATTTAAGGAACTGTTGTGTATTTTTATAATTTCCCTCCAGCTGAATGCCATTCATTTCACGACGATGATGTTAACTTGAAGCAAGCTGGACACGACTTGACGACCGAGCAGCAAAAACAGACGCACAGACACACGACGCCAGTGAGGGCCTGCGGAGGGCGGCCAGTGAGGGTCCAGGCGTGGACAGGGTGCCATGCCGGGCTGTGTCCAGCGTCTCTACAGCGCGGGGGGCGGGGGGACCACATGTCGCCTGGCCCACGTCTCCCGGACGCCTCGCCCGTCTGAGTGGGAGAGTTTATTTCTGGCCGCAGGACAAGTGGACCAGATTCCGACGGTCTAAAAACATCCCCCGGGAGCGTGCAGGGGACATGTGTCCACACGCCTCCCTGCCCGACACCTGATATTGGGCGGCCTGGGCAGGGCTATTTCGGGATGGCAGCTGGAGGAAGGCTGGAGCCGGGCGGTTCTGCTGTTCGAGCGGCAGACGGCCGAGGGATTCCTAGCCTGGCTGACATGTTCACTCTCCAGGCTTCCTGCATTGAGCTGATGAAAGACGGGCTGACGTGTCCACATCCAGGGCTTGGGAGCCCCGAGGGGATGATAACCTCAAAAGGGCCCCCCTGGGACTTCCCTGGTGGCGCAGTGTCTAAGAACACGCCTGGCAGTGCAGGGTGGTACTCCGGTTCCCTCCCTGGTCTGGGAAGATCCAACATGCCGTGGCACAACCAAGCCCGAGTGCCACGACTACTGTGCTTGCATACCTGGGGCCCGCACTCCGCAACAGGAGACACCACCGCTCTCTCCCGCTGGACAAAGCTTGCTCGAAGCAGCAAACACCCAGCACAGTCAAAAAATACAATTGTTGATCAGTTGTTCAGTCGTGTCCGACTCTTTGTGACCCAATGGACTGCAGGATGCCAGGCCTCCCTGTCCATCAGCAACTCCTGGAGTTTACTCAAACTCATGCCCATCGAGTCAGAGATGCCATCCAACCACCTCATCCTCTGCCATCCCCTTCTCCTCCTGCCCTCAATCTTTCCCAGCATCAGGGTCTTTTCCAATGAGTTAGCTCTTCGCATCAGGTGGCCAAAGCATTGGAGTTTTAGCTTCAACATCAGTCCTTCCAATGAACACCCAGGATTGAGTTCCTTTAGGATGAACTGCTTGGATCTCCTTGCAGTCCAAGGGACTCTCAAGAGTCTTCTCCAATACCACAGTTCAAAAAGTATCAATTCTTCAGCACTCAGCTTTCTTTACAATCCAACTCTCACATCCATACATGACTACTGGAAAAACCATAGCCTTGACTAGACAGACCTTTGTTGGCAAAATAATGTCTCTGTTTTTAATATGCTGTGTAGGTTGGCCATAGCTTTTCTTCTGAGGAGCAAGCGTCTTTTAATTTCATGGCTGCAGTCACTGTCTGCAGTGATGGTGGAGCCCAAGAGAATAAAAAATAAAGTGATTAATTTTATAAAAAAGCAAGGTAAGCATCCTGTGGTCGGACCACTTGGCCCCAAGCCTCCCGGCTCAGTTATGGAATCCCTGTTACTGAAGTTCGTTTTTATTTTCCTCTGGGTCAGAGACAGAGAAACTGCCCTGTATCAGAACTGTGGAGCTTCATCCCAGCAAGGACGCACAATTCCGATTTCTGACCCCTGCACTGATGTCAGAAACCCATTTCCCCTCCCCTTGCCCTTCAAGCAGAGCAAACGCTGATGGGTTTAAGTCCAGTCTGCCATAACCCTGAGGCGGCAGTTTAAAGAGGCAGGCAGGACCGCGGTGCAGAGCGCTGACCGATCCCCGGAGGGAAACCGGTCCTAGATCCTCGGCAGCTGCTTCATTGCTTCCTAAAAGGGTGAGGGCTTATTTAATACACAAAGAATTTTTCAATCAGCTACTATGATGGGATGCATCAACTCTGTTACTGATGACAGGCTTGCAGGGCCAGACTGGCACCCTTCCCTCAGATTTCTATGGGGAAATTGACCCTAAACCCTTACTTTGTGCTGTGTTTTTTTTTTTTTTTTTCTTTTTAGCACTTCACAGGCCTGCACATGGTAAGAACCACAAATCGCATAGCGTAATTGTTTTGTCTTCCAGAGACAAAAAAAAGGGGGGGGGGCTTTTTGTTCAAGCAGGTAATAAACCTGGACAAAACATAACCGTTATTTTTTTAATGCATATGTATGGAATCTAGAGCTTCCCTGGTGGCTCAGTGGTAAAGAATCTACCTGCCAATGCAGGAGACACAGGAGACTTGGGTTCCATCCCTGGGCCAGAAAGATCTCCTGGAGGAGGAAATGGCAACCCATGCCAGTATTCTTGCCTGGAGAATCCCATGGACAGAGGAGCCTGGCGGGCTACAGTCCATGGGGTCGCACAGAGTCAGGCTTGGCTGAGAACACTCCCGTGGGTATGGACTCTAGAAGGATGGTACTGAGGAGGCTGTTTGCAGAGCAGCACAGAGAACAGACTCACGGACAAGGGTGGGAACAAGAGGGAGAGGGGAGATGAATGGAGAGCAGCGTGGATGCACGTGCACCAGCATTTGTAAACAGACAGCAGTGGGAATTTGCTGTGTGACTCAGGGAACTCAAACTGGGGCTCTGTAACAACCTAGAGGGGTGGGAGGCAGATTCAAGAGGGAGGGGACATATTGCACCCATGGTTAATTCATGTTGATGTATGACAGAAATCAAACCAATATTGTAGGCATCAATCAACTAAAAATAAATATTAAACACATATATATTGTTGTGTTAAAGTGAAAAAGTTCTACCAAAAAATAAGAAGGATGTCCCTGGGGACTCAGTGGCTAGCGTTCTGTGCTTCACTGCACCGGGCAGAGGTTCTGATCCCTGGTTAGGGGACTAAGATCCCACATGTTGCATGGAACAGCCAAAAGAGGCAGAAAAAAAGAAGAAAAAACCCAAACGGTTCACTGACGTTTACGCATTCCCATGTACCTTTGATCTCCAATGACGAGGCTGTGTTTCTGTGATCTGTTTTCCAAAGGAACAAAAGACTACTTGTCTGTTTGGTGCATCTGCTTTGATATCTATTTGAAATAAAACCTGAATTTGTGTTGGAGATCCAGCAAGTCACTCCTAAAGGAAATCAGCCCTGAATATTCATTGGAAGAACTGATGCTAAGGCTGAAACTGCAATCCTTTGGCCACCTGATGCGAAGAACCGACCCATTGACAAAGACCCTGATGCTGGGAAAGACTGAAGGTGGGAGGAGAAGGGGGCAACAGAGGATGAGGTGGTCGGATGGCATCACCCACTCAATGGACGTGAGTTGGAGCAAGCTCCAGGAGACAGGGAAGGACAGGGAAGCCTATGTGCTGCAGTCCGTGGGGTCGCAGAGTGGGACATGACTGAGCGACTGAACAACAGCAGCGGCAGGTCTGTGTCGCTGCCCATGGGGTTCCTCTGTGCACTGTGCTGTGTCCAGGGGTGAAGGATGCTCCCAAGGCTGGGTGCCCCGGGACCCTCAAGGACCCCACAGTTCCCTCATTCCTCTGGGCCGTGCCAGGCTGGAGACAGGGCCAGTTCAGGGTCCACTGAGCGGCCAGCGGCTCTCTCGCCTTGCGGTAGCCACTGCTCACGCCCTCCCCTTTCTGTCGTGTTTGTTTAAACTCAGACATTCAAAGTCTGTGCTTCCTTTAGCCACGACAGGTGGGCAGGAGGGTGACCACTTAGCTTTTATTTTTTTTCTAATTGAGTTGTTTCCCTTCAAATTCACGTAAGTATTCAGGATGATGGTAACTGTGGGTTTTTTGTAGACGCCCTTCGTCAGGTTGATGGAGAGCTTTCTGTTCTTTGTGTATTGATTTTTTATCATCAAAGGTGTTGGCCTTTTTTTCCAAATGCTTTTTCTGTGTAAATCACAATAATCATGTTTTTTTTTTTCTTTATGCTATTCGTAAGGTGGGTGAAACAGATTGATCTTGTTTAAAAACAGGGCTTTACTGAGATATGAAAGCTTCCCTGATGGTTCAAGCAGTAACCTTGTCTCTCCACCTACAATGCAGGAGACATGGGTTTGATCCCTGGGTCAGGAAGATCCCATAAAGAAGGGAATGGCTACCTACTCCAGTGTTCTTGCCTGGGAAATCCCACGGACAGAGGAGCCTGGTGGTCTATAGTACATGGGGTCGCAGAGAGTTGGACACACCTGAAGCCACTGAGCACACAGCAGGCTGAGATATAGCTCACATGAGACAATTTACCCATAGAAGGGCCTGATTCACCGGAGAACTCTGCTCAGTGTCACGTGGCAGCCTGCATGGGAGGGGGTTTGGGGGGAGAACGCATCCATGTATTTGAGTAGCTGAGTCCCTTCACACTCCACCTGAAACCACCACAGCGTTGTTATTTCACGATCAGATCAGATCAGATCAGTCGCTCAGTCGTGTCCGACTCCTCTCGACCCCATGAATCGCAGCACGCCAGGCCTCCCTGTCCATCACCAACTCCCGGGTTTGGGGGGAGAACGCATCCATGTATTTGAGTAGCTGAGTCCCTTCACGCTCCACCTGAAACTACCACAGCGTTGTTAATTCACTAACCCCAGTACAAAATAGAAAGTTAACTAATCGAGTGTTCAGTTCATGGATGTTTTAACGTGTTTACCGCGGAACAGCCATCAGCTCGGTCACTTTCAGACCATGTTCACCAGCTTAGAACGAAAGTCCACGTCCCTTTGCCATGACCCTGAAGCCCTCCAAGCAGCTTCTGGCACCATGGATTCATTTTCTGTATCCATGGATTTTCGTGTTTGGGACATTTCCTGTAAGTGGAATCCTTTTCCATAGACGGGTGTCCCTCCGTGTCTGCTTCCCTCACTGAGAATTGTGTGTTCAAGGCCCATCCATGCCGTAGCCTGTGTCAGAGCTTCACTCCTTTTCATGGCCACATAATATTCCACCGTGCTGACAGACCACATGCTGTTTATCCATCTATCCATCCACCTGTCATCTATCCATTCACCCATCCAACCACCCATCCATCCACACACTCATCCATCCACCCATCCATAAACCCTCCACCCATCCATCAATCCATCCTGCACCCCCTCATCCATCCGTGCACACTGTATCACTTCTCAGATGTGCCTCTGAATAATGCCACTGTGGGCATGGTTGTGCAAGAATGTCCTTCAGACCTTCCTTCCAATTCTTCAGGGTAAACACCCAGAACGGAGGCTGCTGGGTCACATATGCAGTTCAGTTCAGTTCAGGCGCTCAGTCGTGTCCGACTCTTTGCGACCCCATGAATCGCAGCATGCCAGGCCTCCCTGTCCATCACCAACTCCCAAAATTCACTCAAACTCACATCCATCGAGTCGGTGATACCATCCAGCCATCTCATCCTCTGTCGTCCCCTTTTCCTCCCGCCCCCAATCCCTCCCAGCATCAGAGTCTTTTCCAATGAGTCAAATCTTCACATGAGGTGGCCAAAGTATTGGAGTTTCAGCTTTAGCATCATTCCTTCCAAAGAACACCCAGAACGGAGGCTGCTGGGTCACATATTACATCTATGTAATTTTTTTTTCCCCACAGCAGCTGCACAATTTTGCCACCGACATGGATAAACCTTCCCTGTAAAAAGTCCTGTTAACAACTGTGGTCCTGTGAGCTTCTCTTTCTGTTGTTGTCAAGTGCTTAGGGATGTTGGATATGCCGGGTTGAAAATATGGCCCCAACCTATACCTGTGCTGGGTTCTTGTTCAGTTGCTAAGGCGTGTCTGACTCTGCGACCCTATGGACTGTAGCCCACCAGGCTTCTCTGTCTATCCTCCGTCCATGGGATTCTCCAGGCCAGAACACTGGAGTGGGTTGCCATTTCCTCCTCCAGAGGATCTTCCCAAGCCAGGGATCGAACCCGTGTCTACTGCATTGAGAGCGGATTCTCTACCACCGAGCCACTGGGGAAACCTCCCTCCTGTAGGGAATTAATGCCTTTAGGGGCTCACAGCGAGCTGCGGCTGGTGGCAGTTGGCGACACCTGGTGGACAAGACGGAAATGACCATCGCAGGCGAATCCTTCCAACCAGCCCGCTCTCCCAGCAGCTTCAAGGGTTCTCAGCCGGAACCCAGAAACCTGGCTGAGCACAGGCGCCCAGACTTCACCTGACCGCACAGATCTGCTGGTCTCCGTGACCGGACAGCTCTGCAAACCCTGTGAGCACGGCAGTTAACCCAGCTCATGGCCCGGGACCTGGCCACGCTCCGGAGGTGTGTCTGTCTCACCGGTCACCCAGACCTTCTTCCTGACGGCGGGCGTGGGGTAGCAGCTGCCACCATGGCTGGGGTTGTGGGGGGGACAGCTGGGCTTGACCTCTCCACCGGCGAGGTGGCTTCCTTCCGCCCTTCCTTCCGGGCAGGCTGGGTCTGTTTACAGGTCTCTGTGGGCGTCGCCACAGCCATTTCCCATCTTGTCCCCAGGAGGGTGACCCTTCCATCCTGACACCCACCCCCTCTCTCCCAGCAGACCTGCCCACTCTGGACCTGCTAGAAGAACGGCATTCCAGGGGCTCCGATGCGGCTTAAGAGGCTTGGTGACGGTCCTTGGGGTGAAAGCCAAGGCAGTATACAGTCCAGGAGGAGGGGGACAGACCGGCGGGGTCAGCAAGGTCGCACGGGCCTGGATCTACACGCGCATGTGCCTGGCACAGCATTTTAAAAAATTTATAACTTAATGTGTAGTTTATTTTGATTCTCTTTTTAAAACTGATGTACGCTTGATTTACAAGAGTATACTAGTTCCTTGGAAGAAAAGCTATGACCAATCTAGACAGTACATTAAAAAGCAGAGACATCACTTTACCAACAAGGGTCTGTCTACTCAGAGCTACAGTTTTTCCAGTAGTCACGTATGGATGTGAGAGTTGAACCATAGAGACAGCTGAGCTCAGAAGAATTGATGCTTTTGAACTGTGGTGTTGGACAAGACTCTTGACAGTCCCTCGGACAGCAAGGACACCAAACCTGTCACTCCTAGAGGAAATCAGTCCTGAATGTTCATTGGAAGGACTGATGCTGAACATGAAACTCCAATCCTTTGGCCACCTGATGCAAAGAACCGACTCTTTGGAAAAGACCCTGATGCTGGGCAAGATTGAAAGCAGGAGAAGGGGATGACAGAGGATGAGATGGTTGGATGGCATCACCGACTCGATGGACATGAGTTTGAGTAAACTCCAGGAGTTGGTGATGGACAGGGAGGCCTGGCGTGCTGCAGTCCATGGGGTCGCAATGAGTCAGACATGACTGAGCGACTGAAGTGACTGCTTCCAGGTGTACAATGTAGGGGTTGACCACTTTTAAGTGGGGGCAGGGGAGACACCAACCTAACCCTCCCAGGCTGTGGGCTGTTGGGTCCAGACTTCTACCCACCTGTGAGTAATCTCTCTCAATAGTTCTGTCTTTTATCTCTCCATCCGCCCATCATCCACCCATCCACCCATCCATCCACCAGCCACCCATCTATCCATCCACCATCCATAATCCATCCATCCATTCATCCACCCATCTATCTATCCATCCATGTATCCACGCACCCATCAATCCATCATCCACCCATCCATCCATGGACAACTTGGATGGTTTCCCCCACTTGGCTCTCACCCTCAAGGAGGGTTCTGAAGCTGCATTGGCTGGACCTGCCTCTGGCTCCAGCTGAGAACTGACCATCATGGAGAGTGTGGGGCCAGAGAACCCAAAGCCTGGGCCCAGACCAGAGACCGTGGCGGCTCACGCCGTGGGGTACGGGAGGCAAGACCCGGCTGGAGATGGAGCCCCAGGAACCTGCCAGCTGCCTGGAGGTGGGAGTGCAGAGGAGGACGAGCCCAGGGCTGGCCCAGCCAGCGGGGCCCTGGGGGTCTGCCATTTACCATCTGAGAAGGAGCCAGGAGCTCATTCATTCGTGTTGACTATTGTTTAGTCACTCAGTCCTGGCCGCTGTCTGTGACCCTATGGACTGTAGCCCTGCCAGGCTCCTCTGTCCATGGGATTCTCCAGGCAAGAACACTGGAGGGGGTTGCCATGCCCTCCTCCAGGGGATTTTCCCAGCCTGAGAATCGAACTTGTATCTCTTGCATTGCAGGCGGATTCTCTGCCACGGAGCCTCCAGGGAAGCCCCGAGCTCAGCATTAGCTGCCGCTGTCCCTGAGATGTGAACAGGCTTTGTTTGTGTGGAAAGAAGCGGAAAAGGCTTATAAAGAACACACAGGTTCAGGGTCTCTAGGCGTCCAGCCAGTGCGGTTGAAGTCAAGATGGAAAACGCAGCGGCCGGGAACAGCTGTGGCTGCCGGCTCACATCCCAGGCCAGCCCCGGGCCCCGCCCGGAATTCCAAAGTGCTTGCTTTCATGAGGCCAGGGCACATGCTGAAAGCCACTGGCTATTAATAGGGGCCAAGCAGTGAGCCGAGATGCCCACCTGGTGAAAACCTCCCGCCCGGCGTTGCCAAGAGCCAGGACAGTAGCGGGAGGATGGGGCCAGAGTGACTGAGCCTGGACGTCCAGCAGGACTGAGAATCCCCGCTTTCCATGCCTCTGTGGGTGGCAGGGCACACTGCATTTTAAAAAATTGATTAATTTGTGTATATTTTGATTCTTTTTTATTGAAGTACGGTTGATTTGGGCTTCCCAGTTGGCACCAGAGGTAAAGAACCCGCCTGTTAGTGCAGGAAGACGTAAGAGATGCTTGTTCGATCCCTGGGTTGGGAAGATCCCCTGGAGGAGGGCATGGCAACCCACTCCAGTATTCTTGGGCTTCCCTGGTGGATCAGTTGGTGAAGAATCCACCTGCAATATGGGAGACCTGGGTTCGATCCCTGGGTTGGGAAGATCCCCTGGAGGAAGGATAGGCTATCGACTCCAGTATTCTTGCCTGGAGAATCCTATGGACAGAGGAGCCTGGTGGGCTACAGTCCATGGGGTCACAAAGAGTCGGACACGACTGAAGCAACTGGCCACGGCACATGGCACATGGTTGAGTAACAAGATTATACTGGGTTCAGGTGTACAACTAGGGATTCACCTTTTTACAGACTGTACCCCATGTATTGGAGAAGGGATAGGCTACTCACTCCAGTCTTCTTGGGCTTCCCTGGTATCTTAGTTGGTAAAGAATCCGCCTGCAATATGGGATACCTGGGTCCAGTCCCTGGGTTGGGAAGATTCCCTGGAGAAGGGGACAGCTACCCACTCCAGGACTCTGGCCTGGAGAATTTCCTGGACTGTGTAGTCCACAGGATCGCAAAGAGTTGGACACAACCGAGTGACTTCCACGTTTTCACCCCTCGTGTAAAATGCTGCCTCTATTCTCTGTGCTGTTCCGTCTACCTCTATTGCTGATTTGCTTTATACACAGTCGTTGTATCTGTTGGCCCCTGTTCCCTAAACTGACCCCTGTCCAGTCTCCTCTCCCCACTGGGAACCACCAGTGTGTCCCTTATATCCGTGAGTCTCCTGTTTTGTTGTATTTGTTTGTTGCCTCTCCTTCTGCTTTGCTATATTTGTTCCTTTCTTTAATTTTCTCAATTCCACACCTAAGTGGTAACGCACAGGAAGTGTCTGACTTATTTCACTTGGCGTCGCGGCCCATCCATGTGGTCACTCGCCTTTTAAAGGGACGCACAGCGGCTGAGCGCGGCCTCGTAAACCGCCGTGACCCCGCACACCGCACACCCTCCGGCCCCGAGCCTGGGGGGCGGCCGGCCAGCGCTGACCTCACCCTCGGGGATCGCGGAGCCCTCCGCGGGTCGGAGGAAATGACCCACACCCGGGGAAGCGGGGGCGGGTAACACAGCCTCCCTCGTCCTCCGGGCCTGGCTCACTCGGAACATCCAGACACCCCTGGGCCGGGCACGGGGCAGGGGCCGAGCTTGACCCCGGAGCGGGCACCGCGGGCGCCCTGGGCCCGGCTCTCTTTCCAAGTGCATGTAAGGAAACAGGATCTCTGCATCTGAGACCTCGGGGCCGCGCCCCCGGCCCGCAGCTGTCGCGGGAGCTGTGTTTGTGCGGTTGCTGGGAGACACGGGCTAGAAATAGGTCAGCAGGGCTGGAGCTGGGCGTGGAGCGGCCAGGGCCGGCGCTGTAAACAGTGACAGCCGGGGCTGGCATCTCGGTGGGCACGGGCGGTTATGGCCGAGACGCGCCTCAAAATAGCCTTCCCGGGGATTTGCGATGTGCCCACAGGCAGTGCAGGCAACCCTGAAGACCCCAGAGGAGGAGGGGCCAAGTCAGAAAACGAAAAGGGCTCTCCCGAGAAGGGTTAACTGTCTGGGCACTTTTGTAACTGCTTAGGGGTTTCCCACAGCTTCTTAAAGCTTCCATTAGCAGATGTTAGGTAATTAACTGCAGCTGCACGAGGGTATCAATCGACACATCATTCAAACAGAAAACTATTTTTTGCTGGTCTTATGTTCTGTTTTCCCCATATGTGTTGTGAGATGTGATCAGATATGATTCTTTTGTAACATGTGTGCCTAATTTTGTACAAGGCTGCCAGTTTTGAGGTTTTGTTTACTCTTTTGATGCAGAAGACCAGGGGTTCGATCCATGGGCGGGGAAGATTCCCTGGAGAAGGAAACGGCAACCCACTCCAGTATTCTTGCTTGGAGAATCCCATGGACAGAGAAGCCTGGTGGGCTACAGTCCATGGGGCTGCAGAGTCGGACAGGACTGAACCACTAATATTTACTTATCGACACTTACTTTTTAGAGCTTATTACAGGTAGAAATAGCATTGGACTTCCCTGGTGGCTCAGATGGTAAAGATTCTGCCTGCAATGCAGGAGACCCAGGTTTGATCCCTGGGTCAGGAAGATCCCCGGAGGAGGGAATGGCAACCCACTCCAGTATTCTTGCCAGGAGAATCCCATGCACAGAGGAGGCTTTCGGGCTACAGTCCATGGGGTCGCAAAGAGTCAGACACGACTGAGTGACTAAGCAACAACAAGAAATAACATTGGTACTTATTTTCCTATAACCTTGCCCATTAGTGAAAAAGATGAACTTTTAAAAGCCTCTAATTGAAAGAAATTAAACTTCCCTTACTAAAGTAAAAAAAAAAAAACCAATGTCACAAAGCAACCCACCTGCTTTATTTACTGAGCCTTGACAGCCTTAGCGAACAGCCGAGCATCTTTGAATTTGACCCAGAGTCCGTGGATGTGAACTTTGAGCCTGAGAGCGACAGGCCTTTCAGTAAGCTGAGACAGACGGGAGGGGAGTTTAGGGGAGAATGGATACGTGTATATGTCTGGCTGAGCCCCTTTGCTGTCCACCAGAAACTATCACAGCAGTGTTAATCAGCTATACCCCAATATGAAAAAAAGGTGGGGGGAGGAAGATGAGATAGAGATTAAAAGAAGACAGCAATTATCTCTTAATTACTTCGCAGTTCAGGACCTGGGCACCCCAGGTAGCTCTGCTTAGTCACTCAGTCGTGTCTGACTCTTTGCGACCCCGTGGACTGTAGCCCTCCAGGCCCCTCTGTCCATGGCATTATCCAGGCAAGAACACTAAAGTGGGTTGCCATGCCCTCCTGCAGGGGATCTTCCCGACCCAGGGATCAAACCCAGGTCTCCTGCACTGCGGGCAGATTCTTTACCATCTGAGCCCCCAGGGAAGCCCCCAGGTAGCACTAACTCATGCAAATTGAACACCACTTAGTTTTTTCGGCCTCGTAAGCATTTGACGGGAATGCTTACACAAAGGAACTGAGGTCTGCGACACGGGCCAGGTCTTGACACGTGGCTGCTTAACCAGCGCTGTTTATCCTGTTGGTAACGGAACATAACACTTTGTTTTCACTGTTTTAAGCGCACAGCCCAGCAGCATCGATATTGTTCACACTGATGTACGACCCTCCCCACCATCGTCTCCGGGACTTCCTCACCTTCCCAGACCCAGACTCCGTGCCCCTGAAACGTGGACTCCCAGCCCCCGGGCTCACCATCTACCCTCTGTCTCTGTGAATCTGATGACTCCAGGGACCTCCACGAGTGGGATCTCGGTGTCGATTGTTTGCGGTCTTTTTTTTCACTTAGTGGAGAATCCCATGGACAGAGGAGCGTGGCAGGCTATAGCCCATGGGGTCGCAAAGAGTCAGACACAAGTGAGGAAATCCACCCACTGCAAGAAGTACTTGGTCAGACGTGGAGAAGAACCTTCCTCCCCACAACCCAGAGTGGGTTCAGTGAGGTTTGAATACACTCTGTTTCCAGGGGAACATTCATGAATCTGATCCCAGAGCCCAGTGCCTGCTTTAATCAGGAAAGCCGTGAGGCCTTGTGGTTGTTGAGTCGCTGAGTCGTGTCGGACTCTCCGACCCCATGGGCTGCAGCACAGCAGGCCTCCCTGTCCTTCACCATCTCCTGGGGCTTGCTCAGATTTATGTCCATGGGTGAGTTCCAAGACTGAATTCAAAACCACTTCCTGCCACATCTGAGCATCCTATGGCCGGCAGGGAGGAGACGCACAGGATGAAGACGCAGAAGGCCCCCGAACACCCACCCAGCAGGGGATCCAGGGCTCCTCGTGGCCCCCGTGGCTGACGGGCCCCCCAGGGACACCCCCCCACCCCCGCTCTGAGACCAGGGACACCCCATGGCCTAGGACCAGGCAGAGGTGGGGCCCGCAGTTGGTTCCCGTGACGCCCGCGCCCGGAGTGGAGCTGAGCAAACACGAGCAATGCTGCTCGTGGCCGCGTTCCCGACGGCCGGATTCCGTGGTCTCTCTTTAGTGGCCTCGGAGCGCCGGGCGGACGGGGTGCTCTCGCTGGTAGACAAACATCGCCGCCACCCGGCACAGAGGCCGTGTTTACAGACCCCGCCGTCTGCCCTGCCGGGTCCGGCGCCCTGGGCGCGCATCCGCCCGCGTCTGCCGGCGGTAATCCCACGGCCGCCTCCCGGCTACCTCCACACCCAGGAGGGGCGCCCAGGGCTTCCCAGAAGCCAGGAAGGCGTCTGCGGCCGCTGGGCTGGGCTAGGGCCCTGCCCGGGGGAGACAAAGTGCAGGGGGGCCGGGGGGCCCCGCCTGGGACTCACGTGTGCGGAACCGGGGGCGGGCAGGTGGGCGGCCTGGGGTTCCGACGTCGGACCCAAACCCTTGCTGGGTCTGCTGTGTGGGCAGCAGAATACAGGTCCTTGGGTCTTCTGAGCGCTCTCAGGCTGGGCCCAAAGTCTCCCTGACCCGGGGAGAGGGGGGCGCTCGGTGCTTATGGAAGACAAGCAGCGCGGGGGGGGGTCCCTTCTTCCTTCAGAGGCTCGGGATGGGGTGCGAGCCCTACCATCCTCCAGACCAAGACGGAAGGAAGGTTTCTCTTGGCTTTTGCACGCCACGAGATGCTTTTCCCTGATGACAAGAGCAGTCCGCACAGGCTCCCGGCAGAAAATTCCAGAGAATAAGAAGAGAATTGAGAAAGCGAAAAAGAAAGGGCTTCCCTGGTGGCTCGAACAGTAGAGTCTGCCTACAGTATAGGAGACCTGGGCTCAGTCGCAGGGCCAGGAAGATGCCCTGGAGAAGGGAATAGCAACTCACTCCAGTATATATAGGGCTTCCCTGGTGGCTCAGCTAGTAGAGAATCTGCCTCTAATGTGGGAGACCTGGGTTCGATTCCTGGGTGGGGACGATCCCCTGGAGAAGGGAATGGCTACCCACTCCAGTATTCTTGCCTGCAGAATCCCATGGACAGAGGAGCCTGGAGGGTTACAGTCCATGGGTTGCAAAAGAGTCTGACACGACTGAACAACAGCAGCAGCTCGTCTTATAAAGCTGGGATCTCACCAGGATAACAGCTGCTGCTGCTGCTGCTAAGTCGCTTCAGTCGTGTCCGACTCTGTGCGGCTCCAGAGAGGGCAGCCCACCAGGCTCCTCCATCCCTGGGATTCTCCAGGCAAGAACACTGGAGTGGGTTGCCATTTCCTTCTCCAAGGCATGAAAGTGAAAAGTGAAAGTGAAGTCGGTCAGTCGTGTCCGACTCCTAGCGACCCCATGGACTGCAGCCCACCAGGCTCCTCCGTCCATGGGATTCGCCAGGCAAGAGTACTGAAGTGGGTTGCCATTGCCTTCTCCAGGGTAACAGCAGATGCTTTTATATCCAGAATTTATTTTTCCAGTTAAATTGTGTGATGAGCAGTCTCTGTACCACAGAGACACACACACACACACAACCCTCAGAGAACGTTTTTTTCTTCTTCCAAGTGACGAAGCTGTTTCGCGGTGCGGCTCCTCCGCGGTTGATTCAGCCGTTTCCTTGCTGTGCAGGCGTTTCGCTTGTTTCCAGATTCAACAGGAGGAGCTGCTAGGTGAGGACCGCGCCCACGCACGGACCCTCGGGCGCGGCTCTGATTTATGGCTCTGGAGCGGAGCCCGGAAGGCAGGGAGGCAGGAGCTCCTTCCAGTCTTCGACACCGAGACGCTGAAGGCTGCACTGTCGGCTTTATTACAGCGTAGGCCTCCGCCGGGTTATCATCCCCTCGACGCCGTCCAGCCCCACTGAGGAAAACGGCTTTGTAGGGGTTTCCAGCGGCTGCTGTCACGAAGTACCAGACTAGGGATTTCAAACCACACACATCCGTCCTCCCCAAGCCCTGGACCAGACGTCTGAGGTCAAGGAGTCCCAGGGCTGAGCTCCCTGCAGAGGCTCCAGCGGAGGGTCCTCCCTGCCTCTTCCAGCTTCTGGGGGCTCCGGGCATCAGTCCCTGGGCTGGTGGCCGCCTCCCTCCCGTCTCTGCCTCCGTCTCCACGTGGCTTCTCCGCTGTGTCCCTGTCTCCCCTCTTCTGTGTCTTATAAAGACCCTGTTCCTGGGTTTAGGGCCACCCCTATCCAGGAGGATCTCATCTCAGACTCTTCACTCCGTCAGCTTTGCAGAGACCCTGTTTCTAAACAAACCCCATTTGTAGCTCTTGGGGTGTCAGCATGTGGAAGTGTCTTATGTTAAGGGCACAATTCAGTCTATAAGGGCTTCCCTGGTGGCTCAGTGTCTTATGTTAAGGGCACAATTCAGTCTATAAGGGCTTCCCTGGTGGCTCAGAGATAAAAAACCTGTTTGCAATGCAGGAGATATAACAGATACATGTTTGACCCCGGATTGGGAAGATCCCCTGGAGGAGGGCATGGCAACCCACTCCAGTATTCCTGCCTGGGAAATCCCATGGACAGAGGAGCCTGGTGGGCTACAGTCCAGGGGGTCACAAAGGGTCAGACGCAACTGAGCGACTAATGCTTTCGTTTTCCACAGAAGAAGCTCGGAGTTTGGAGGCACCTGAGATGGCGCTGGGGCCACAGGATGTAGATGGCTGCTGGCTCCGCAGGCCACGGCAACAACGGGATATTTATCCCGTGTGTGGCCTGGGAGCCACGGAAGCAAAGAGGCTGCAAGTGGCTCTGGCCCTGGAGCGGGCCCAGAGAATTCTTTTCTCCTCCGCACTACACCTCTCGGCCCCGCCCTGCGGAGTTTAGCTTAGGAGACGCCCTTTGACCATCCGCTGTGGCGACTGAAAGTGCACGCGTGCATGCTGAATCGCTTCATGCATGTCTGTTTGTGACCCCATGGCCTGTAGCCCGCCAGGCTCCTCTGTCCATGGGATTATCCAGGCCGGAATACTGGAGTGGGTTGCCATTTCCTCCTCCAGGGGGTCTTCCCGACCCAGGGATCGAAGCTGGGTCTCCTGAATTGGCAGGTGGGTTCTTTACTGCCTGAGCCACCAGGGAGGCCCTGGAAGTGCATAGACAAACAAAATAATATATAACTGCTGCTCGTGGGCGTTCCTGGGAGGAAGTGACCTTGTAGCCTGCAGAGAAGGGCAGAGTAGGGGTTTGTCCTTGGGCTGGTGGTGGAGCTGTCCACGAAGAGGGGAGGACATGCAGATGGACACCGAGAGCACCCAGGAGGAGCCAGCCGTGGACGAGGAACAGCAATCCAGGGGTCAGCCTGTGCAAAGACTCTGAGCTCCTGGGAAGGAGCTCGGCAAGTTCTCAGAGCTGAAGGCAGTCAGGGTGGGCCAGAGTCCAGGCAGAGTATCCCTGGGGGGTAGAAGGTGTTTAGAGGCTAAACCTGGGAAGACTCTTGAGAGTCCCTTGGACAACAAGGAGAGCCAACCAGTCCATGCTAAAGGAAATCAACCCTGAATGTTCAGTGGAAGGACTGATGCTGAAGCTCCAATACTTTGGCCAACTGATGCATAGAACTGACTCCTTGGAAAAGCCCCTGATGCTGGGAAAGACTGAAGGTGGGAGGGCAAGGGGACGACAGATGAGATGGTTGGATGGCAACACCGACTCAATGGACATGAAAGTGAAAGTCTGCAACCCCATGGACTATAAAGGCTGTTGAATTCTCCAGGCCAGAATACTGGAGTGGGTAAGCCTTTCCCTTCTCCAGGGGATCTTCCCAACCCAGCGACGGAATCCGGGTCTCCTGCAAGTGTGAGTAAGCTCCAGGAGTTGGTGATGGACAGGTAGGCCTGGCATGCTGCACTCCATGGGGTCGCAGAGAGTCAGACCCAGCGACTGAACAAGCAAATCCGGGATCTGGGCGCCCATTCCCCATGTAGCCACACGATGGCGGTGTCACCCACAGAAAAGCGGAGACGTCCCTAAGGGTCTGCACAGTTTTGGAACGCATACTTCTTTACCAAAGTACTTAAAATTTTTTCTCTGCTGGCCAAATGGAGCCTTCCCCACCTTTCTGTGCTTAACGTGGCTGGTATTTATTTATTCTTTTTTTTTTTTTTTTAAGTTCATTGTAAACTAGGCTTCCCTGATGGCTCAATGGTAAAGAATCCGCCTATCAATGCAAGAGACATGGGTTCAATCCCTGGGTCAGGAAGATCCCCTGGAGAAGGAAATGGCAACCCACTCCAGTATTCTTCCCAGGAGAATTGCATGGACAGAGGAGCCTGGCGGGCTACAGTCCATGGGGTTGCAAACAGTTGGAAGGGGACTTATCGACAAGCATTCATAAATTAGCATGAACCCTCTTCCGGCCTGACCCAGGACCCTAACTTGGTCCAGGTTACATCACAAATCAACTAAGCCAGGAGGGATGCTGGCAAGCTTGCAGGGTGCTCCTAGCAAACCACACCCCCTCAGCCATCTCTCTGACTTCTGCCTGACTCTGTGGATTCAAGGGTCACCACGCAGACCCGATGTAATCTGATTCAGGAGACAGCTTCCAGTAACATCCCACGTCCACCCCGGCCGGCCAGTGAGCCCAACAGAGCAGACACCAAAAGCCTGGGCGTGGCGCCGTCCAGAAGGCGTTTAGTCGGTTTCAGCTGCTTTCAGGGCGTGCAGGGCGGCCGGCGTGATCCTCACGTCCACTCGGCCACGCGCAGGCGTCAGATGGGGTTGGGTAGGTGTGCGGGGGCCCTAGCGCCTCCCCGCACAAAGACGGTCCAGCTCAGCGTTGGCTGGAAAGACCGCTTTCCCTGCAGGTTCACCGGGAACTGCACGGTCAGCCTTTCAAGGTTTCCATGAAGATTTTCTCTCCGCAGAAATCTTTAAGGAGCCAACAAGTGAGTGAAGTGCCCTGCTGTCATCCTCTGTGGAGACTCACGTTCTGAGGGGCATGGGGGTCTCCTGACGTCCAGGTGAATGGTTACCGGAGGGAAGCCTGGATACAGGCTGCAACGTGCATGGACCCTGAACACACAGTTCTCAGGGAGAAGCAGACACACAAGGGCACACAGCGTGTGACTCCATTGACAGGAACCGTCCTGAATAGGGAAATCCACAGAGACAGAAAAAGGGGATTTGTGGTCCCAGGGGCTAGGGGAGGGGAGTGGGTGGATGGAAGATGGATAGAAGGATGAATAAATGATTGATGGATGGATGATGAATGGATGATTGGGTTGATGGGTGGATGAGTGGGTGGAAGGATGATGGATGGATAGATGGATGGATGGATGATTGATGGATGGGTGATGGATGGAAGGATGGATGGATGGATGATGGATAGGTGGTTGGATGGATAGATGCATGGATGGATGGGTGGATGATTGATGGATGGATGATGGATGGAAGGATAGATGGCTGGCTGGCTGGGAGGATGATGGATAGGTGGTTGGATGGATAGATGCATGGATGGATGATGGATGGATGGATGATGGGTGGGTGGTTGGATGGATGGATGGATGATTGATGGATGGATGATGGATGGGTGATGGATGCATGGAAGGATGATGGATAGGTGGTTGGATGGATGGATGCATGGATGGATGGATGGATGGATGATGGATGGAAGGATAGATGGCTGGCTGGCTGGAAGGATGATGGATAGGTGGTTGGATGGATGGATGCGTGGATGGATGGGTGAATAAACAGCATGTAGCCCAGCCACACAGTGGAATATGACGCAGCCATGAACAGCGGGGCAGCTCTGACACAGGCTGGACCCTGAACGCAGGATGCTCAGTGAGAGAGGCAGACGCAGAAGGAGCCGCGGTGGGTGATTCCACGTGTAGGACCTGGACGCCGGCAGATGTGTCAGGGTTAAAGCTTAGGCTTCCCTGGTGGCTCAGTGGTGAAGAATTTGCCACGGGGTAGCAAAGACGCAGCTGAGAGACTAAGCAAGGAGCTGCCAGTTTATCCCTTCCCCCGCCTTATCCCCCGGTAACCGTAGCTTTGCTTTTTGTGCCTGTGATTCGATTTCCATTTTCTAAATAGGGTCACTTCTATGTCATTTTTAAGGTAAGCAATTTGGGGGCATTTATGCACTCACAGTGCTGTGAGACCACCGCTTCTATCGTCCAGAGCATTCCCGCTCCCCCAAGGGGACCCTGTCCCCATTAAAAGTCACTCTCCGTCCTCCTCCTCCCATTCTCGGCTCCACTCACTCACTTCCCGTCTCTGTGGATTTGCGTGTTCTGGACGTTTCCTATAAATGGACAGACACACTGCGTGTCCTTCTGCGTCTGCCCCTCTCCCTGGGCATCGTGTGCTCAGGGTCCATCCACGTCGCCGCCTGTGTCAGGGCCTCTCTCCTTTTCATGGCTGCGTCATATTCCACTGTGGGCAGGGACCCCTCCCCCACTCTGCGTGTCCTTTTGCGGTCTTCTTTATTCCTACTGAGAACAATTCTTCTGAAAGTACCTTGATGATTATCCTTACAACGAGCATCCTTTTGTGTCGGTTTGACGTGCGGAACAGCGGAAACGAGGGCAGGCATCCAGTGGAAGCAGAAACCCGTGCTGGAACGTGGTGTGGGGCAGGGAGCGGTTAGCTGCCCACATGAATCCTTGCTCCCTCCTCCCGTGGTGCTGGCCGCGTTTTTGGACTTGAGTGTCAAAACCTAGGCTTTATTTTCCTACAGTCTTGCAGCTGGGAGGGTCTGCGCCCCAGTGGGTGGGCTTGAGCAGCTACCGTGTCACGGGCTTCCAAGGCAGGTCTGAACCTGGTCCGGCCCGTTCCCTGTTCCAGCTCAAAGGGACTCAACCAGGGAGGGCAGCTCAGCTCGGGCAGTTGCCATATCCAGATCACAACCCCACCGTCCACTAAGCTGGGCCGCAGCCTCCGGCTCCTGTGGGTTCCCGTACATCGGAAGTGTAGGGGGAATCTTTGTGACGATGGCGGAGCAGACCCCAAGCAACACGAGAGAGAAAGTGTGGGTGCCATTACAGGGGATACCAGCGTGACCCCCCTTTTCCATCTCCTGCGTGGAAACATGGAGAATGTTCTCCAGGGGGGTGCTCCCACCTTCACGCCCGATCAAACTGAGGGTGGAGAGGCTGGACTGTCTGAGACGCAAGAAGACAGGTGGACAGAGAGACTGAGCGCGTGTCCAGCAGTCGTCTTGGGGTCCTGGGGACACTGCGTGGGAACTGGCTGGCCCGCCGTGTTTGGGGGCATTTGCTTCATCAGACAGAAGAAGGTGTGACTCTGAAAACGGAGGGAGACAGCGTGCGTGTGCTTGCTCAGTGGCTCAGTCGTGTCTGAGTCTGCAACCCCGTGGAGTGCAGCCCGCCAGGCTCTGCTGTCCATGGGATTCTCCAGGCAGGAATACTGGAGTGGGTTGCCATTCGCTCCTCCAGGGGATCTTCCCGACCCAGGGATCAAACCCAGGTCTCCTGCGTTGCAATCGGGCTCCCGCCCCCCCTCCTCTGACCCTCCTAGCACCCGGCTGATGGTCTGAGGTCAAAGTGCCTTGCTGGAAATCCGAGGTCGGGCTTCATCATGCTGTTTTCTGAAATAAGCCGGACGCCTCCATGATGAGGGGTGGGATTTCAGAATTTTTTTTTTTTTTTTTTTTTAAGGAAAACAAAGCGTGAGGCTGAGAGAGCAAAGGTGATCCTGGAAATCTTTGATAGAGTTTCTGAGCGGGACTCCCCCTGGGGCCGCAGGAAGCACTTTCTCAGGACCCGAGGTGAAGGGAAGGTTGAGGGTCTGCTACGTGGATACAAAAGGTCAGGCTGATGTTAGATTTATCTCGTTTTGGGTGGAGAGGGAAACAGCGAGATGTGAGAAGACCTTTGTCTGGGTGTAGTGTTTCCAAAGGCATTCGAGACTTCTTTGTTGGCAGAAAGCATTGCTTCCACTGCTTTCAAATCTTTGTATCAGTTGCTGAGTCCAGCTCTGCGGCCCCCGTGGACTGTAGCCCAGCAGGCTCCTCTGTCCATGGGATTCTCCAGACAAGAACACTGTAGTGGCTTGTCATTCCCTTCTCTGGGGGATCTTTCCGACCCAGGGGTCAAAGCCCCGTCTCTTGCACCTCCTGCACTGCAGGTGGATTCTTTACTAGGAGCATCTGGGAAGCCTGGCTGGGATCAGAGAAATGTTTCATTGTCGGGGTGGGGGTGCTAGTGATAGCAAATGTGAAGAGCATTTTACGGTTTAGAAAGCAATTTTAGAGCCCTTTAAAATGTTTGGAGCTGATGTAGCTTTCAGAAAAACGCAGTAGCAGGAATTCCCTGGTGGTCCGTGCTTAGGGGGCTCCCCAGGTGGTGCTAGTAGTAAAGAACGTACCTGCCAGCGCAGGAGATGTAAGAGACACAGGTTCGATCCCTGGGTCGGGAAGATCCCCTGGAGAAGGCAATGGAAGCCCAATCCAGTGTTCTTGCCTGGAGAACCCCATGGACAGAGGAGCCTTGCGGGCTACAGTCCACGGGGTCGCAGAGTCAGACAAGACTGAGTGACTAACATTTACATGGAATAGGGTCTCTGCAGAGGTGATGGAGTGAAGGTCTGAGATGAGGTCCTCCTGGATGGGGGTGGCCCTAAACCCAGGGACAGGGTCCTTATAAGACACCGAAGAGGGGAGACAGGGACACAGCGGAGAAGCCCCGTGGAGATGGAGGCAGAGACGGGAGGGAGGCGGCCACCAGCCCAGGGAAGGATGCCTGGAGCCCGCAGAAGCTGGAAGAGGCAGGGAGGACCCTCCCCTGGAGCCTCTGCAGGGAGCTCAGCCCTGGGACCCCTCGACCTCAGACATCTGGTGCCCGGGACTCGGGGTGTCTGGTGCCCGGGACTTGGGGTACAGGGGGGATGTCTGTGGTTTGAGGCCCCAGGTTTCGTCTGTTACTACAGACGCTGGAAGCTCACGCAGGTTGCAACAGCCCCATGTCCTCCTGGATGATGGGAATGACTCTTCATTCTCAGGTAGGAGAACCGCGCATGAAATGAAAGTTCTCCTCGCCGACCTTAGCAGCAGGGCGAGCCGGAGTGGGGCGTCTCACCACCCCCAGGACCCTTGCTGGTGGGAATCCGGCATGCTGGGGTTAACCCGCCCCCATGTCCTGGTGTGACCGGCCCTTCCCTGAGCCCCTCGAGGGCCCAGACCCCAGCCCAGCCGGGCCTCACGCTGCCCCAGCGAGTGGGCCCCCCTGCCCAGCCCCGCCTGCCAGTCAGCATTACCTGCGGAGTTGCAGCAACAGGCCTTTGATGTAGCGCCTGACACGCGGAGACGGCAAGGAGGAAAATAACTTTAAAAATGTTAAGAAGCCTTAATTGGAGTTAACATAAAAGGAGACGCGGGGTGTTAATTGGTCTGTCTCGGGCGCGAGGCAGGGGCCCCGGAGACCCGTGTCCCTTACCCCCTGCCCAAGTGTCAGGGCTGGCATCTTTAATTCAACACGCTTTGTGTTAATTACCTCTGGATAAGGTGGGCTTTGATTGGGAGCCCTTTGTGGTGGAATCACGGCGTATCGCCCGGCCTTAAGATAAATACATTAGGGCCGAAGGAGGAGAAGGGGAGAAGCGCTCTGTCCAGCTGTGAGTGGGGCGGGGTTTGGTGATCGAACGCCCGGTGGGAGAAATATTTCCTCGAGGCCTTTGTTGGGGGGTGGGGGGTGCTTCCTGACACCCCCCCTGCCCACCTCCATCGTGCTGGACAGCGGGAGCCGTCTGCTCATGGCTGGGTGCTGTCTGCTCATGGCCGGGCGCTGGGGCCTGTCCGCGATGAGGTGGGAGTCCGGGCTGTTCGGAGGGAGCCGGCCCCCTGGGCGGGGGGCCAGAGGGTCCCCACGGCTCTGTGCCGTCTGCCAGGTGTGCAAACAAGGGAGCCAGACGGCTGACGCTGGGAGGGGGTGGACGGGTGGGTGAGCGGGGTGTGGATTTGGGGACTACGTGCGTTCCAGGTCGCTCAGTTGTGTCTGAGTCTGCGACCCCGTGGACTGCAGCCCGCCAGGCTCCTCTCTCCATGGGGATTCTGCTGGCAAGAACACTGGAGTGGGTTGCCGTGCCCTCCTCCAGGGGCTCTTCCTGACCTGCGGATCGCACCCACGTGGGCAGGTGGGTTCTTTACCGCTAGCAGCACCTGAGAAGCCCAGAGAGGTGACAGCTGACTGGAGAGCGTGGAGTTGAAACTGTCTGGGGGTAGGGATGACCGGGGCCGAGGGAAGTGCAAGTGGCGACCCCCAGTTAGACCTGGTAAACGTGTGTCTGACTGTCCCAGGGCTGACGGGAGGAGTCATCCCGCCCAGTAGCAGCCCACGTCCTTCTCACAACAGCGAGACTGCTGGTAACAGCAGTGGGTGCAACCATTTCCCCAGAAAGATACGTGCACCCGGAACCTGGAAGGGGACTGTGGAAAAGAGCTGTGTTCATCTTATAACACCTGGAACCTCAGAAAGGCTCCTGATGAGGAAAGACAGTCTGCAGAGGTGATGAGTGAAGGTCTGAGATGAGGTCCTCCTGGGTGGGGGTGGCCCTAAACCCAGGGACAGGGTCCTTATAAGACACCGAAGAGGAGAGACACGGACGCAGAGGAGAAGCCCCATGGAGACGGAGGCAGAGACGGGAGGGAGGCGGCCACCAGCCCAGGGGCAGACGCTGGAGCCCCCAGAAGCTGGAAGAGGCGGGAGGACCCTCCCCTGGAGCCTCTGCAGGGAGCTCAGCCCTTGGACCCCTTGACCTCAGGCGTCTGGTCTCTAGGACTTGGGGAGAGTGGATGTCTGTGGTTTTAAGCCTCCTGGTTTGGGTCATTTTGTCATGGCTGCCCGAGGAAACCCATACATTGAGCTTGGTTCTTGTTGAATAGACATATTCAGAGAGGGCAGGGCAGGGCCGACGCGTTCCCACGTGTCTACACACACTCCCAGACACAACGCGTGTGCATCTGCCTACCACTCACTGCTTTTCACAAATGAAAACATTGGCAGAAAATAGAACACCAATGGTCAACTTTTCCTTTTCACTAAACATTTTTTTAGGACATGTGGGTTCAATCCCTGGGTTGGGAAGATCCCCTGGAGGAGGGAATGTCAACCTGCTCCAGTATTCTTGCCTGGAAAATCCCATGGACAGAGGCGCCTGGTGGGCAAGTTGCAAAGAGTCAGACATGCCTGAGCACACACACACATATACACGCACACACACACACACACACACACACACAGACTTCTCTTTCTACAGACTTGGGGCAGAGTGAATGGCCTTTCCCATGATGGGTCACCACACAGGATATACCTCCTCCTCAGCCGAGCCTTCCTGGGGCTTCTGATTCCCTGCGGCGTTGAGGGGGGTCTCTACCTTTCTCAAATGCAACATGTCCCTCTCCTGGGCTGGCAAATCAAATCTTGACACGCAGGCACTTGACACATGGGTGATTCAAAAGGCGTTTTCAGTGCGAGGACCACTGATGCACAAATACCAAAGCAGCTTCAATACCAAAGCCTGAAGAATATTTCTCCACCACACCTGACGTTGAACCAACATGGCTGGTCACAGTAAGTGGGTGTGTTAGGTCTGAAGGTCAAGGGTTCATACTTTTTCGGGATTCAATTGATCAATTTGTTGTGGTCATTTATTGACGTATATGAACACCCCACATGGACCTCCCTGGCGGTCCGGTGGTTAAGGATCCGCCTGCCAGTGCAGGGGACACAGGTCCGATCCCTGGTCCTTGAGGATCCACATGCCGTGGGGCAGCTAAGCCCGTGAGCCGCAGCCACAGAAGCCCATGCACTCTAGAGCCCATGCTCCACAGCAAGAGCAGTGACCGTCGTGAGAAGCCTGAACATCGCACAGAAGAGCAGCCTCCACTCGCTGCAACCAGAGAAAGCCCACACGTGACACTGAAGACCCAAAAATAAATAAACAAAAATTAAACAGGGACTTCCCTGGTAGCTCAGATGGTAAAGAATCTCCTTGCAATTCAGGAGACCTGGGTTCCATCCCTGGGAAGACCCCCTGGAGAAGGAAACAGCAACTCACTCCAGTATTCTTGCCTGGAGAATCCCACAGACAGAGGAGTCTGGTGGGCTACAGTCCATGGGGTCGCAAAGAGTCGGACACGACTGAGCGATGAACACAAGGACCAGGAAAACAAAAACAGTGAGCGTTGCACGTGAGTATTTTTACATTTGTGCCGAAGCAACATGACAGGAAAAATAAATTGCTAGCTTTAAGGGGTCATGAAAAGCCCTGTCTTTAAAAGGGTTTTTGCATCAATCAGTAGAAGGAACAGTTGATTGTGCTGAAAATCTCGCTAAGGAAAAGTTTAAGACAGACACCACCACCACCACGCCCTGGGCTGCCGTCTTGGGCAGCTGGCATTTTGTGGGGCGGGGGCCTCACTGCCTCATCCCTGCCCCTCACCTCATTTGTAGACCCCAGATCCACCATTCTATGCCCATGTGATGAATACAAGATCATTCCTTCCATGCCTGCGTGTTCTCAGAGTTTGCAGGGCCCTCTGCAGCACATGCATTGGGTCTGAATGAACCAGACCCAGCTCTGCCTGTTGGGTGTGCCGTCTTGCTTTGAACTTAGGTCGGTACAAACATATGCTGTGTGGGAATCCAAATTCCAATTTCCCTTGATTTGCCAAAGTTAGAGGCTAGTGGTAAAGAACCTGCCTGCTAGAGCAGGAGAGAGAAGAAATGCAGGTTCGATCCCTGGGTCGGAAAAATCCCCTGGAGGAGGAAATGACAACCCACTCCAGTGTTCTTGCCTGGAGAATCCCAGGGACAGAGGAGCCTGGCGGGCTACAGTCCATGGGGTCACAAAGAGTCGGACACGACTGAACGATGAACGCTTAACACTTTCAGCCTGCAGCGGGGCCATAGAGTCTTCACGCCCTGTCTCAGGACCTGAGAGTTAAAATGAAAGTGTCAGCCTCTCGGGGGGAGAGCATGGGCCCCGTTTCAGTACGAGGGGGTCACAGCTGTGGTCCAACCCGGCTGCAGGAGCCACGGGATCCAACTGGCCGGCAGGGCGTGGCCTAGGTGACCGTGGGTGCCGGGGAGCCTGGAGACGGTAGCCCCCGCCCCGCTTGAGCCGTGAGGAATGGAGGGAGGTGGTCAGCGCATCCTGGGGAGACAGGGGGGCAGATTACCTGTTGGAGGGAGCCTCCAGGGCCCAGCCCCTCCTGGAGCCAGGCAGAATGGCCCTCCGGGCGTGCACACTGTGTGTTCATAACGGTCGGGACTGGGGGTCCCAAGGCTGCCCAATTGCTGCCTGGACCAGCGTGGGCTGGCCGTGGCAGTGTGGAGTCTGGTGTCTGGTTGAGGGGGGCCGGCTCGGTGCCTCAGAGCTTGGGCAGCTCCAGAGGGTCCCCGGGTGGCCGTCAGCATGGGGCCCATTAGCACCCGGGCCCGGCTTGCTGCTGCTAATTACCGCTGATTAGTATTCCCCAGTGAGAGCGGTCCGATCTGGGCTCCGGGCGAGCAGGCCAGGCTGCGGCCGCTTGATAAGGGGAGACATGGAGAGCGGGGTGCAGCTAATTAGGCCTGGATGTCAGCCTTGATCGCGGGCGCCGGGCTGGCTGGCTTCACACGCACGCGGCCGGCGCCCCTGAGCAGAGGGTGGCCTGGTTGCCCAGCACCTCCGCGGTGCCCCAGGTCCCAGCCCCACCATGCAGGCCGCAGACCACTGAGCGCCCATGGCCCCCAAGGGCAGGTCCAGGGTCTGCAGAGATGTCAGCTGGGACCTTGGCCTGGGATCCAGGACTTGGTTGTCATCGCCCCTGGAGAGACGTACGGGTGGAGGCAGAGATGACGTTCAGGGAAGAACCTGCAGACCCTGGAGATGGGAGGCCTGCGTGCAGGGTCCTGGGGGGAGGAGGCACGGCAGTGGGGACGTGGGAGGATCCGGGAGGCAGGTGACGGAGCTGAGCAGGGTGGGGCTGGCTGGACGGGCTACTTCTGCAGGCCATGGGGTACAGGGCACGCCTGAGTTGTCTGCACCTGTCCCTGGGCTGAGGAGGGCTGCAGGGTGCAGGACCCAGAGACAGGTCCGCGGGATTTGTGCACTGGGTGGGTTGTTTGTAATCAGGATTCCCTGGTGACTCAGAGGATAAAGAATCTGCCTGCCAATGCAAGAGATGGGGGTTCAATCCCCGGCCTGGGAAGATCTGCTGGAGAAGGGAATGGCCACCCACTCCAGTATGCTAGCCTGGAGAATCCCATGGGCAGAGGAACCTGGTGGGCTACAGTCTACAGGATCACAAAGAGTCAGACACCACTGAGTGCCTAACACTTCACTTCCTGTAACAAAGGTCCACAAAGCACGAGACTTGAAACCACAGACGTCCGTCCTCCCCCAGCCCTGGGCGCCACACGTCTGAGTCAAGGTGACTCAGGGCTGAGCTCCCTGCAGAGGCTCCTGGGGAGGGTCCTTCCCACCTCTTCCAGCTTCTGGGGGCTCCAGGCGTCCGCCCCTGGGCTGGTGGCCGCCTCCCTCCCGTCTCTGCCTCCGTCTCCACGTGGCTTCTCCTCTGTGTCCGTGTCTCTATTCTGCGATGGAGAGAAACATGGGGTAGAGTCCAGGAATGTACTCTTGGCACATTTGTAATTCAGCTGCTCGAAATTTCATTTCTTGTTCTTCATCCAGGAAGCCTGGCCTAAGCACAGACGATGGCTTAGGGCCAGTAGTATCCCATTGCTCTGGGTTTGATCCCTGTGTTGGAAAGATCCCTTGGAGGAGGGGAATGGCAACCCAGTCGTGTTCCTGTTTGGGGAACCCTGTGGACAGAGGAACCTGGCGGGCTACAGTGCATGGGGCCACAAAGAGTTAGACACTGCCGAGCGACTGAGCACGGAGGTGCAGAAATCCCAACGCACAACCCAGCGGTTTTTACACACAACCTCTCGTTATGTTGCTCGTGTTGAGGCAGGCACTGGTTCCAACAGCCGGGAGGTTCCCACCTGCCGCTTCTGGGTCCCTGTCTCTTGAACTAATCTCACCAGGGCTCTGGTTTCTACGAGATTGTGAGAGCTTTCTCATTTCACTTTTTCACTGTGTATGTCCACTCTAAGTGTATCTACAGATGTACACACACACATGTCACACGTATGTGATGGGATACATTATACACTGCGTTCTGTTACTGGTGGTGGTTTAATCTCTAAGTCATGTCTGACTCTTGCGACCCCATGAACTGTAGCCCTCCAGGCTCCCCTGTCCATGGGATTCTCCAGGCAGGAATACTGGAGTGGGTTGCCATGCCCTCCTCCAGGGGATCTTCCTGACCCAGAGTCTCCTGCATTGCAGGCAGATTGTTTGCTGAGTGAGCAACCACAGACCTTATGTAATAGCGCAAGCTGGTCTTATCTCTATTCCACTCTTGTGGGAAAGCATAGAGGGGTGGGTATTGGACAAGACCTCCCTTCCCCGATTTTCAGACGACGACAGTCTACTGTTGACACTTAGTCACTCCGGTGTGACCAACTCATGATGACCCATGGACTGTAACCCGCTAGGCTCCTCCTCTCTCCATGGGATTACCCAGGCAAGAATACTGGAGTGGGCAAAAATTGGGCAGAAGACCTATCTAGACATTTCTCCGAAGAAGACGTATAGATGGCTGAGAGGCATAGGAAAAGATATTCAACGTCACTTATTAGAGACAGGCAAACCAAGACTATAATGAGATATCAGCTCACACCAGTCAGAATGGCCACATCATCAAAAATATCCGTAAACAGTAAATGCTGGAGAGGGTGTGGAGAGAAGGGGCGCCTCCCACAGTGTTGGTGGGAATGTAGATTGGTGCGGCCACTGCGGAGAGCAGTATGGAGATGCCTTAAGAAACTAAGCATGGAGCTATTGTGTGACTGCCACAGAGCCAGCCCTGCGCATTCTGTGAAGAAAAACGTGATCCGAAAGCATATGTGCTCCCCAGTGTCCGCTGCAGGGCTGTTTGCAACAGCCGAGGTGTGGGAGCAACCTCTGTGTCCATGGACAGAGGAATGGTGGGTCAGATGCAGCACACACACGCACATGCACACACACGTGCGCACGCACATGCGCACACGCACACACCCCGGAATATTACTCAGCCAAGAAAAAGAATGAGGCAATCCCATTTGCCACAACGTGGGTGGACCTGGAGAGTGTCATACTGAATAAAGTAAGTCAGACAGAGAAGGAGAAATATCCTGTGACATCCCTGACACGTGGAATCTAAAAAGATAGGATACAAATGAACCTACAAAACGGAAACAGACTCATGGACTTAGAAAATGATGGTTCCAGGAGGGAAGGATAGGGGAGGGATAGTCAGGGAGTCTGGGATGGACATGGACACCTGGCTGTATTTAACACAGAGAACCAGCAAGGACCTGCTGAACAGCACAGGGACCTCTGCTCAATACTCGGTAATAACCTTATGTTCACCAGGGGGAAGGATGGGGGAAGGGATAGTCAGGGAGTCTGGGATGGACATGGACACACTGCTGTATTTAACATGGAGAACCAGCAAGGACCTGCTGAACAGCACAGGGAACTCTGCTCAATACTCGGTAATAATCTTTTGGTTCCCAGGGGGAAGGATGGGGGAAGGGGTAGCTAGGGAGTTTGGGATAGACATGGACACACTGCTGTATTTAACATGGAGAACCAGCAAGTACCTGCTGGACAGCACAGGGAACTCTGCTCAATGTCATGTGGCAGCCGGGATGGGAGGGGAGCTGGGGGAGAATGAATACACGTGTATGTGTGGCTGAGTCCCTGTGCTGTCCACCTGAAACCATCACCACGTTGTTACCTAGACTCGAATACAAAGCACACGGAAGTGGGTAACCATTCCCTTCTCCAGGTGATCTTCACCCCCACCCCAGGTATCAACCCCCCGTTTCCTGCATCAGCAGGCCCGTTGTTTACCACTGAGTCACCAGGGAAGTCCTGAGGTCAGTCTAAAGCATCACTAAAGTGTTTGGGTCCGTTCTCAAACCCTGTGTTCTGCACGGATTGGAGTTAATGCACCTTCTTTTGTGGACTTGCCTAGTGGGGGGCGGGGACAAGAGACCGAGGCTCCCCGAGGGGCACCTCACTGCCCACTGCAGCACAGGGGGCCCTCTTCCTTATAACAGGAGGCCCTCGGGGACCCAAAGTGGAGACCCTGAGAGCCGGACGTGAAACCCATGGGATTCCATCTATGCAGGCAGTACCATCACCCACAGGCTCTGGATGAGGCAGCATCGGGCCTCCCCAGGAAGGTCTCGCATTTGTTTTCTTAATGTTCATGTTATTTACATGGTGGTGCAGGTCCCAGCTGCGGCACACGGGCTTTTAGCTGCGGCACGCAAACTTTGGTTGTGGCCGGTGGGATCTCGGTCCCTGGCCAGGGATCGAACCTGAGCCTCCTGCACTGGGCACGTGGAGTGTGAACCACTGGGCCACCAGGGAAATCCTTGGTCTCGCTTCTCCGAAAGCTCACGTCCCAACAACAGGTGCAGCGGGGTGGACCAAGGCATACGGGTGCCTTCATTCCCCCAGCACGTGGGAATCGTTGCAACGGAGGTGGCCGTTGCAGAACGTCGCAGAAGGGAGTCCTCGGCCGGCTGGCTAGAGGGGTGCCCGTGGGGGTGCCCTACCTCCAGGCACGCAAGCTCAGTGCCTACGACACACCCTCTTGTCGGCTCCGCCTGCCTTGGAAGGCATCTCCAGGAGGCAGGAGGACTTGTCTCCAGCAGACAAGCCCGGGAACTAATGAGAATGCTTGTTGACAAACGCTCGTCAAGAAAAAATTCCAGGTGGGGTTGGGGAGAGAGAAGAAAACCTACGGACCCTCTCCTGCCCTCCTCCGGGGCTCCTGCCTGAACTCTCCCTGATTCATTCACTGCGAGGCTGAACCCGGCTCTCAGAACCATGCAAGTTTTTACAAAAAAGTTTACAGTCAGTCTTTTCAAGTGTTGTCTGGTTTTTTTTTTTAAGGAAAAAGGAAAAAAAAAAAAACAACCCAGAAAACCCACATCCCTCCCCGTCTTCCTTATTCTGACACCGTTTTCCTTCAGAAGATCTCACACTACAAGCGGGTACATGACATCCGCGGCGCTCCCCAGCGAACAGACTTTGCGTTTGATTTATGACATGGCTCCATAGGTGCGCTGACAGCTCTCAGATTGAAGCTGGGGCGAGCGGGGCTTTCAAGAGAGGCGGGCGATCGGGGGAAGCTCTGACGGTGCGTCCCGGGAGCCGGGCAGGCAGCCTTTGTAGAGCCCCCGCCGCGGAGGCCCCCACGCTGGGCGCGCCTCCCCGCTCACTGACAGGCAGCCCGCACTTCACCCTAATCACGAATAAAAGCCAGCTCCCTGTAGGTTACAGATCTTCTCTGTTTTGACATTGACCTTAATACATAATTTAACCACAAAGCCTGAGCAATGTGGAACAAGATAAGAAAAGACCACAGAACTGGCAAATAAAGTGATGTTCAATCAGAAATCATATTTGTTCCTGATGGCAGAGACGGGGGCGTTGAGGGGAGAGAGAGAGCCAGCTGGGGAGTGCGTGGGGAGGGGAGGTGGGCAGGGGAAAGGGGGGGTGCCCGCCTGGCCCGCTGGTGCGCATGAGTGGTCCGGGGCGGAAGGCTGTCATTATGAAAAAGTTGGTCCTGGATCCAGGATGCAGGGCAGCTGTCAATTAGCATCAGGATCCCAGAGATACAACAGGTTTGGAGAGGTGCCTGGGTACTGGTGTGCCTGTTTGTTTTCATTGAGAAGTGGGAGTCCTGCAGAGCATGGAGAACAAATGTTGACTGTCTTGGGGGAGCCAGGAATTGACCATGGAAAGGAAGGGGGCAGGGGGTGCCTGGACCAGTTGGGTGCTGCCTGTGCCTGGTGGGTGACGCCTGTATCCAATTGGTGTTGCCTATATCCAGTGGGTGATGACTATACCCAGTGGGTGATGACTGTATCTGGTGAATGGTGCCTGTATCCGGTGGGCAACGCCTGTACCTGGTGGGTGATGGCTGTTCCCAGTGGGTGATGGCTGTATCCGGTGGGTGATGACTGTATCTGGTGGGTGATGACTGTACCCAGTGGGTGATGACTGTACCCGGCGGGTGAGGTCTGAATCCCATGGGTGATGACTGTATCTGGTGAATGGTGCCTGTATCCAGTGGGTGATGCCTGTATCCAATTGGTGATGCCTGTACCCAGTGGGTGACGCCTGTATCTAGTGGGTGGTGCCTGTATCCAGTGGGTGATGACTGTATACAGTGTGTGATGACTGTACCTGGTGGGTGACGCTTGTATCCAATTAGTGATGTCTGTATCCGGTGGGTGATGACTATACCTGGTGGGTGATGTCCGAATCCCATGGGTGATGCCTGTATCCGGTGGGTGATGCCTGTATCCAATTGGTGATGCCTGTACCCAGTGGGTGATGCCTGCATCCAGTGGGTGATGACTGTAAATGGTGGGAGACATGTGTACCTGGTGGATGATGTCTGTATCTGGTGGGTGACCTCTGTACCTGGTGGGTGATGTCTGTATCTGGGCATCTGTATCTGGTGGGTGATGTCTGTATCTGGTGGTGACATATGTATCTGGTGGTGATGTCTGTATCTGGGCATCTGTATCTGGTGAGTGATGGCTGTATCTGGTGGTGACCTCTGTATCTGGTGGGTGGTATCTGTACCTGGTGGTGACATCTGTGTCTAGTGAGTGATGTCTGTATCTGGTGGTGACATCTGTGTCTGGAGGTGACGTCTGTATCTGGTGGATGATGTCTGTATCTGGTGGTGACATATGTATCTGGTGGTGACCTCTGTATCTGGTGGGTGATGTCTGTATCTGGTAGTGACATATGTATCTGGTGGTGATGTCTGTATCTGGGCATCTGTATCTGGTGAGTGATGGCTGTATCTGGTGGTGACCTCTGTATCTGGTGGGTGGTGTCTGTACCTGGTGGTGACATCTGTGTCTAGTGAGTGATGTCTGTATCTGGTAATGACATCTGTGTCTGTAGGTGACATCTGTGTCTGGAGCTGACGTCTGTATCTGGTGGATGATGTCTGTATCTGGTGGTGACATATGTATCTGATGGTGATGTCTGTATCTAGATGTCTGTGTCTGGTGGTGACGTCTGTGTCTGGAGGTGACATGGGTGTCTGGAGGTGACATCTGTGTCTGGTAGGTGATGTCTGTATCTGGTGGTGACGTCTGTCTGTATCTAGATGTCTGTGTCTCGTGGGTGATGTCTGTACCTGGTGGGTGACATCTGTATCTGGACATCTGTACCCAGTGGGTGATGTCTGTACCTGGTGGTGACATCTGTGTCTAGTGTTGACATATGTATCTGGTGGTGACGTCTGTGTCTGGAGGTGACATCTGTGTCTGGAGGTGACATCTGTATCTGGACGTCTGTACCTGGTGGTGGCGTTCATGTCTGGAGGTGACGTCTGTGTCTGTATCTAGATGTCTGTGTCTGGTGGTGACGTCTGTGTCTGACAGGTGATGTCTGTACCTGGTGGGTGATGTCTGTACCTGGTGGTGACGTTCGTGTCTGGAGGTGACATCTATATCTAGTGGTGACGTCTGTGTCTGGCAGGTGATATCTGTATCTGGTGGGTGACCTCTGTATCTGGTGGTGACGTTCGTGTCTGGAGGTGACATCTATATCTAGTGGTGACGTCTGTGTCTGGCAGGTGACGTCTGTATCTGGTGGATGATGTCTGTGACCACAGGTGATATCTCTACCTTGCGATGCCTGTACCTGATCAGGGTACCAGTGCCTGGCAGGGTGTCCTGGTGTGAAGGTAGGAATGTGTAGGCAGGTGCAGCGGCCTGTGCCCCAAACCCTCTGAAGGTTCAGTAGCTTCAGCATCACTGCCCGGCTCACTCCATCCTCCAGATCTCTCCAGTGTGCCTGCTGAGTCCCGTGGTTACACCGCACTGTGTGTGGGGGGGGCTTCTGTTTTTACTGAGCTCCATGAAATTTTCAGAGCTTGAATCAGAGGCCCCTAGGAGGCAGGTGGGTCTGGCGGGGAATTCAGAGCTCGAGTGTCAGGGCCCCTTGGAGTACAGGTCCAAGCCTGCCTGGCTGGGAAGATCACCTCCTGTGGGAAGGGTGGTGGGAACCAGGGCTGTGCCAAATGCACGTGGGGTGTTCACAGGTGAGGGTGGAGCTTTGGTCCTGGACCTCTGGTGGTTGAGGAGGTGGGTCGGCTGGTGAGGGGTGTCCAGCGCCTCCAGGCCTGGCCTCTCAGCACTGAGTGTCATGGGGAGCAGGACACTCTGTCCAGGGAGCAGGACACACACATCTGTCAGAGGAAAGTGCCAGTTTCTTGCGTTATGAGCTTGTGTAGCTTGTACACGGACAAAGAAGTGTGAAGGGGAACGTGTGGGGTGACATACACAGCCACACAAACACACACACATCTGTACACATGTTCAGATTCACACAGACACACTCACACAAACACACACACACGCCTGTACACATGTGCAGACTCACACAGATGTACTGACCCAAATCTGCACACACACACACACGCCTGTACACATGTGCAGATTCACAGACACACTGACCCACATCTGCACAAACACACAGACACACACAAATACACACACACATGCCTGTACACATGTGCAGATTCACCCAGACATACTGACCCACATCTGCACACACACACAGACACACTCACACAAATACACACAGACATGCCTGTACACATGTGCAGATTCACACAGACATACTGACCGACATCTGCACACACACACAGACACACACAAATACACATACACACATGCCTGTACACATGTGCACACTCACCCAGATGTACCGACCCACATCTCCACATGCACACACACATATACACACACAGACACCTGTACACATGTGCACACTTACCCAAATTTACCAACCCAAATCTGCACAAACACACAGCTACACAAACATGCGCACACACCTATACAGATGTGCACATCATTCACCCATACAGACCCACATCTGCGTACAGACACATGGATTCACATATGTACACCACCTCTATGTCCATACATGCAACTCACCCACACACAAACCCACTGTACACAGCTCACACCTGCTCACACCCATATGTATAACACCAGTGCCTACACTCACCTCTGCACATATACACACCCACAATTCTATGTACACGTAGACAGCCCTGCACCTACACTCACCCCCACCCACACACAAATCCATATCTAGACACACAAGCACACATGGCCATAGCCCACACCTACTCACATACAAACGTCCGCACACCCACACACAGGCCACACACATGTACACACACTTCTGCACCCTGCACACCCGCACACCCCCATACGCCCCCATTCCCACACACTCTCCACAGTGCCTGTCCAGTCTGCCAGGTTCCTGAAGTGGAGCTGACGGCAGGGGCCAGGAGGGGGATGGCCCTGCTCCCCGGGACACCCCCTCCTCCTCAGAACGCCCCCTGCTCCCCGGAGCACTCTTTCCTCCCTGGGAGGCTCCCTGCTCCCTGGAACACTCTTTCCTCCCCGGAATGCCCCCTGCTCCCCAGAATACTCTGTTCTCCCTGGGAGGCTCCCTCCTCCCCAGAACACTCCCTCCTCCCCAGAATGCCCCGCCTCCCTGGGACACCCCCTCCTCCCCGGAACGCCCCTCCTCCCCGGAACACTCTGCCCTCCCCGGGATGCCCCCTCCTACCCAGGATGCCCCCTGCTCCCCAGAACGCCCCGTCCTCCTCGGAACGCCCCCTCCTCCCGTGGACGCAGAGAAAGGAGTCACCAGCTGCCCTCTCCTGTGGCCAGGAGGGTCTGCAGCAGCTGGAATCACTGAATCCCCACCTGCCCTCACCTCAGGCCGGCGGTGACCACAGAGCAGCCTGCTCACTCACGAGGTGGCCCTGTCCACAGCGGGTCCCCCATTTCCACAGCCCTACTTGTGGAGCAATGAGAGTCGCGGGCTTCAGACAGGCTTGGAGAAGCAGGTGGCTGGTGTGTGTCCGTGGGCAGCTGTGTGTCACGTGCGAACCACACATATGTCTCCAACAAAAGCGGTTACTCCTGTGGATAAAGAGATAAATGCTCCGGGGCGTTTTCCCTTTGGTCTTCCCCGTTGCAGCTCAGAGTGCTAATTTTGGCATCTTCCTGCGTGTAAAAGGTTCTGATGCTGTTAGACTTCCATGCTTTATACTGGAGACGAGTGCGGAGTTTTTGTAACATCTTGTTGTCTTTGCATAGCTTACTGTAGCACAGCCCATGAGGCAAAAACTACTAATTAATTTTTCATGAAAAAATAAAAAATATATAAAGGAAAGAATTGAAAAGAGAGGAAATCATAACACAAATACTTTTGTGCATTTTGCTGGAATTTTTTTTCACGGTCTTCGTTTTTTTTTTTTTAATGGCAGGGTTGTTTCTGACAACCTAGACTGGGTGAGCAACTTACTCAACGTTGCACATGTGGGTTCTGACTCAGGCTTCACTGGTCCCAAACAGGGTGAGCTTGGCTGGTGCAAATGGCTCTGGAAACAGCACAGAACACACACACGCACACTTCTAGGCAATAGAAACACATGCCTGGTGAGCTTCATTCTTTTCTGTTCTGGTGTTTTGTTACCTGTCCACGCGTCCATCCATCCACCCATCCATCAGTGTCCGTTCCTGTCCTCCCTGCCTCGTATCATCTACCACTGATGCATCCATCCATCACATGTAGTATCTACCCACCCACCTCTCTGTTCATCACCAGTCTAGGTCTATTATCTATCTATCTACCTAACTAGGAAGGTGGTTCTAATTCTTTACTAAGTGCTAAAGAATCCGCCTGCAATGGAGGAGACCCAGGTTTGATCCCTGGGTCAAGATCCGCTGGAAAGGCAGAGAAGGGAATGGCAACCCACCCCAGTGTTCTTGCCTGGAGAAGTCCATGGACAGAGGAACCTGGCAGGCTACAGCCCATGTGGTCGCAACAAGTCGGACACAATGGAGCGACTAACACTTTCACTTTTTTTTCATGTACCTACTTATCTATTGTCTTTCATCTATCTATTCTATTATCTGTCACCTCTATATCTAATATCAATCCATCCATCCACTCTCTAACTATCCATCTATTATCTATCATCTATAACTGGAGAAGGGCATGGCAACCCACTCCAGTGTTCTTGCCTGGAGAATCCCATGGACAGAGGAGTCTGGCAGAGTCCATGGGGTCGCAAGAGTCGGACCCAACTTAGTGACTAAACCACCACCACCATCTGTATCTATCTGTGTCTTTTCATGTATTAAGGACTATATTTCTGTTTTTGTTTTCCTAGTTTGTCCGTTTCTACATTATGCGCATTTTCTGTAGGATGTCCGGTCTTTGCCCTTATTAAAAAAAGGTATTACAGTAGGAATGTCAGCCATTTATTTGTGATATATGATGCAAACATTTTTCTCAATGTGTCTTTGTCTTTTGACTTTGCTTATAGTTTTTGGGTTTTTTTTTTTGAGAGGGGCATCAGTTGGGCCAAAAATATTCTTTTGCTGTTAAATCTGCCACTCTTTCTTTTTATCATATCTAGATAGCTATTCCTTACACACAGATCATGGGGGAATTCAACCAGTTTTTTTTTCTTTTCTATTGCTGATATAATTCCATTAAACAAAAGATACCAGGTAGGCAGTGAGTTCTGTGGCACATAATGTCCATAGCTGTTATATCTTGATTGCGTGCTGTGCCTTTAGCCTTAGGTAATGTCCTTCTTTGTCTAATTTGAGGGTCTTTTTGGTCTACCTTGTAGTTTGTCTTTGACTAGCACTTTAATCCCTGCGGTCAGATGGTTTTTGTTTGCCAGGCATTTGTCTTTCTGTTTGAAACTTTGAAATGTCTTTGTTTTAGGTGTGTTTCCCATGTAACACCTGCAGCCTTTCTGTTTTAATAGGCAAATGAAGCCTTTCACGCTTACTGAAATAAAGATACTTTCTCTTTCGATTCATTTTACTTTATAACCACTGTTTACTTTATAACCACGATATTATGCTGTTACTTTCTGTTTCTTTCAGTATTTGAGGAGTTCACATGGTATGTGGGTCAAGAAGCAACAGTTAAAACCAAACATGGAACAACGGACTGATTCGGAGTTGGGAAAGCAGTACAACAAGGCTGTACATTGTCACCCTGCTTATGTAGCCTCTATGCAGAGTACATCATGCGAAAGGCAGGACTGGGTGAAGCACAGGCTGGATTCAAGATTGCCGGGAGAAATATCAACAACCTCAGATATGCAGATGACACCACCCTTACGGCAGAAGGTGAAGAGGAACTAAAGAGCTTCTTGATGAAAGTGAAACAGGAGAGTGAAGAAGTTGGCTTAAAACTCAACATTCAGAAAACGAAGATCATGGCATCCGGTCCCATCGCTTCATGGCAAATAGATGGGGAAACAAAGGAAAGTTTCTCTCACTAAAGTGAGAGACTTTATTTCCTTGGGCTCCAAAATCCCTGCAGACGGTGACTGAAGCCATGAAATTAAAAGATGCTTGCTCCTTGGAAAAAAAGCTATGACCAACCTAGACAGCATATTAAGAAGCAGAGACATTACTTTGCCAACAAAGGTCTGTCTAGTCAAAGCTATGGTTTTTCCAGTAGTCAGGTATGGATGTGAGAGCTGGTTCATAAATGAGGTGACAGAGGATGAGATGGTTGGATGGCATCACCGACTGGATGGACATGAGTTTGAGCAGGCTCCGGGAGTTGGTGATGGACAGGGAAGCCTGGCGTGCTGCAGTCCATGGGATCGCAAAGAGTTGGACACGACTGAGCCACTGAACAACAGCAAAACAACACCACTCTTGTTAATTCTTTTCCTCTATCATTTAGGAAGGTGTGTCTTTGTTCCAGGGCTTACCTTTCTGTTCATACTTTTTAGGGTCCCCTCATTTGCTATCTTGTCCTCTTCCTCTCTCATCTGTCAGTTTAAGTGCCTGAAGAGACACACACTTTTTTGCCTTATATGCATAATAAAAGTCTAAAATGTGTTGTCAGAATTGGTCTCTTCTCCAGCCTCCAGGGGACACTGCTTCGTCTTTTCTCTGAACTCCTGCCTTCCTCTTACAAGGACCCTTGCGGTGACCCTGGGCTCACCCAGAGAACCCAGGAAAATTCCCAAACACAAGATCCGTCACTTAATTACAACTGCACAGTCCCTTTCACCATATAAGTTAAGATATTCACAAGTTCCAGGTTAGGACATGGACATCCTTGGGGGCATTATTTTGTCCACCACACAGGGGACCAGGAGGTGGACATCCTTCAGTTCAGTTCAGTCAATCACTTGTGTCCGACTCTTTGTGACCCCACGAATTGCAGCACACCATGCTTCCTGTCCAGCACCAACTCCCAGAGCTTGCTCAAACTCATGTCCATCGAGTCAGTGATGTCATCCAACCATATCATCCTCTGTCATCCCCTTCTCTTTCTGCCTTCAATCTTTCCCAGCATCAACGTCTTTCCCAATGAATCAGCTCTTCGCATCAGGTGGCCAAAGGATTGGAGTTTCAGCTTCAGTACCAGTCCTTCCAATGAATATCCAGGACTGATTTCCTTTAGGATTGATTGGTTGGATCTCCTTGCAGTCCCAGGGACTCTCAAGAGTCTTCTCCAATACCACAGTTCAGAAGCATCAATTCTTCAGCACTCAGTTTTCTTAATAGTCCAACTCTCACATCCATACATGACCACTGGAAACACTAGCTTTGACTAGATGGACCTTTGTTGGTAAGGTAATGCCTCTGCTTTTTAATGTGCTATCTAGGTTGGTCACAACTTTTCTTTGAAGGAGCAAGTGGCTTTTAATTTCATGGCTGCAGTCACCATCTGCAGTGATTTTGGAGCTCAAGAAATGAAAAGTCTCTCACTTCTTCCATTGCTTCCCCATCTATTTGCCATGAAGTGATGGGACTGGATGCCATGATCTTAGTTTTCTGAATGTTGAGCTTTAAGTCAACTTTTTCACTCTCCTCTTTCACTTTCATCAAGATTCTCTTAGTTCTTCCTTGCGTTTTGCCATAAGGGTGGTGTCATCTGCATATCTGAGGTTACTGATATTTCTCCCAGCAATCTTGATTCCAGTTTGTGCTTCATCCAGCCCGGCATCCTTGGGGACATTATTCTGACCACCACATGGGAAAGCAGACCTTCCAAGTCTACCTGTGAGGCTCATAAAACTTTGCCTGCTGACCTCCCCCAAACCCATCCCCAAACCAAACCAAACCCCTTCATATACCAAGTTTAGTGAGGGCTGCAACTCTCTAAGGCTGCCCCTTTTTTGAGTGATGAGCAGAAAACCTTCGGGCACTTTTCAAAAAAGTCAGAAATGTATTAATTTTTCAGAGACTCACAAGTCTGAAATGGCTGGTCCAATTTGCTTCACACATCTTAGCCCTAGATGAAGCTGGAAGCTTTTTGGCCAAGGGAGGTATTTCGTCAGAGTCAGAAGGTCAGGTGAGGGTCTGAGTGCCAAGGATTGGGAACAGAGGCAGGTGTCTGTCCTTATAATGAGCTGCTACCCCCTCCCTGGGGCCAGGTGGACGGAGCTGTGATGCCCACCGGGGGCGTCTAAGGAGAGGTGGTCCCCACTCATGCTTCCTCAGGAGAAGATGGAGGGGGTGAGAGATGGAGAGGCTTTTCCAAAGCCTGTCCGCTTTATCGTATGAAACCTCTTCTCTGGGAGGAAAGGGGATTCTCAGATGATGCGTGAAAATGAGCAGATTTTAAAACCAGTTTTGGGCAAAGGATGCTAGGTGGAGGGGTGTGGGGGGGTTGGTGGGATGAGGAAGTGCCCTGGAGGGCCTGATTACTGTGACTTTGTGATCCCAGTGGGGCTGGTGATTGGAGAAATATTCATGCCCCAAACCACCCATCACCTTTGGGGATGCTCTCTGAGCCTCTTTTATACCCTGCTGTATGTGCCGAATAATTGATGCTTTTGAACTGTGGTGTTGGAGAAGACTCTTGAGAGTCCCTTGGACTGCGAGGAGATCCAACCAATCCATCCTAAAGGAGATCAGTCCTGAAGATTCATTGGAAGGACTGATGCTGAAGCTCCAATATTTTGGCCACCTGATGAGAAGAGCTGACTCATTAGAAAAGACCCTGATGCTGGGAAAGATTGAGGGCAGGAGAAGGGGACAACAGAGGATGAGATGGTTGGATGGCATCACCGACTCAGTGGAGGTGGGTTTGGGTGAACTCCAGAAGTTGGTGATAGACAGGGAGGCCTGCTGTGCTGCAGTTCTTGGGGTCGCAAAGAGTTGGACACGACTGAGCAACTGAACTGAACTGTATACATGCTGGGCTTCCTTCATGGCTCAGCTGGTAAAGAATCTGACTGAAATGTGGGAGACCTGGGTTCAATCCTTGGTTGGGAAGGTGCCCTGGAGAAGGCAAAGGCTCCCCACTCCAGTATTCTGGCCTGGAGAATTCCATGGACTGTATTAGTGTATGGGGTCACAAAGAGTCAGACAGGACTGAGCGACTTAAGAAAAAAATGCACGCTGTACCCACTATGAATTTATTTATTTTTGGCACCGTTAACATCACAGCAGGCAATCCCTAACTTTAGACCTGAAGGGGATTTTGTTTCTCACCACCTACCTACCCACCGCCCTCCCCACCCCTGGTGAGGAGCCTGAGCACCCCTGTATCTCAGACTGTAGGACTTCCCTGGTGGTCCAGTGGTTAAGAGTCCACCTGCCAATGCAGGAGACACGGGATCCCACAGGCCGCAGAGCAGTTAAGCCTGTGCACCACAAATTCTGAGCCTGTGCTCACAAGCCTGGGAGCTACAGCTGCTGAAGCCCATGTGCCCTGGAGCCCGAGCTCCACAGCAGAGAAGCCACCGCAATGAGAAGCTCGTGCACCCCAACCAGAGAATAGTCCCCACTGACCACAACTAGAGAAAGCCAGCGAGCAACAGAAAAGACCCCCTGCAGCCAAAAACACAATTAATGATGGAAAAACAGAACAGGCCCTTTGTGGCTGGTCGGGGAGGCTGCCAACAACCCAGTGGGCGTGGACCAAACCCCGCTCCCATCACTCGAAACCAGTGATGTCGTGTGGGACGGTGTGGGCTTCCAATCCCTATAGCCTCAGTGAGACTCAGGTGTGCCCAGTCCAGAGAAGGGGTGTGAAAGGACTAGAAATGGAGGAGTTATGGGACATCCCTGGGGGTCCAGCGGCTACACTCCGCACTCCTGACACATGGGACCCGGGTTCGATCCCTGCTTGGGGAACTAGATTCCACATGTCTCAGCTAACACTTGGCAGAGCCAAAGACATTTTTTTTTATTTTTAAGTGCCGGAATGAAAACGTTGTTCATGTAATCACAGCCACCTAAGAAATCTGGACGTTAACAGGGTCTCCTGGTTTGCCTGAGCTGAAAGAAGGTCCCCAGCCTACACTCTGGGACCCCAGAGAGAAGGATTATCGGCCCACTAGACGGGAGAGTGGTTCCCAGCAAGGTGGGACATTATTCCGTCTACCACATGGGGACCAGAATGTGGCCATCCTTAGGGAAATTATTCTGTCCACCACACGGGGTCAGGACCTGGGCATCTCTGGGGATGTTATTCTGGCCACTCCGGTACTGATCAGGCCCTTGTTGTTGATGTTTCTCTTAGAGCCCGTTTCCTTCACCTCCGAATTGCCCCCAAGGGCACTGCCACCATTTAGTTAGGATTCTGACAAAACAAACAAGTTGCCTTTTAAATTCTTGGCCAGGCTCCTCTCAGTCACTTCTGCATGGTGTAAAGTCAGAAGATTTAACTTAGAAAATAGTAGAAGGACACAATTTTGACATGAGTGGCTACTGAGTCTGTTCAGTTCATCAACCCTTGTTCTCTGTGTCCACACAGAGGGGGCTGTAGAAACCCAGAACCACGGTGTCTCTCAGCGGGAGGACAGTCTGGGGTGAAAGGCATGGGACTGCTCAGTGGGGAGTGACCAGTACTGAGTCACGGGGCCCTGAGACCAAGGTCTGAGGGGCTCTGGCCTTGTGTGATGCTCAGGTGGGGAGTGACCAGTACTGAGTCACGGGGCCCTGAGACCAAGGTCTGAGGGGCTCTGGCCTTGTGTGATGCTCAGGTGGGGAGTGACCAGTACTGAGTCACGGGGCTGTGCCTGGAAGGACTGTCAAAGACCCTGTGCAGAGGAGACAGCAGTGTGACGATAGCTCCTCTTGTTCACTGCGGACGTTTTGAATCAGCGGATACGGTTAATAAACAGCCAGCCGGTGCTTACCACACGCCTGCCACGGTTTTGACATATCCACTCTCGCTTCACGCCCGTTAATTGTCACATTTTGCTGTGAAGGGAACAGAACGTGACAAACGCCGAGTTTGTAAGAACGGTGACATGTTTTAAGCGTTTCCATTTGCATAATGACTGTTAACAGAAAGCAACCCCGTTCACATGAAAACGTGAGGCAGAGCGTCTGTGTTGTTCGCCAGGCGTTTTCTGGGTTCATGAGGTGTTTCTCTCGTGGGGCAGCAGGGGGTCTGGTCCCACGGTGATAACCCGACACGGTCTGGCTGGCTGGCCTATTGCTGGGATGCTCTGTGCGGTGTCTTCTGGGGATTCTGTCACAAGGTCACATCTGTGGTCCTTCACGACCGTGAGTCTGTCTCCAGATCACGGCCAACCCCCTTGGACAGGTCTGATGAGAACGCCCATAGTTGAGTGACCTCTCAGAGGCTTGAACGTTCAGGTCTAAGAAGATTCAGGCTGCAGGAACCACTGGGACCCCTCCCGCTCGTGGTGACGGGAGATTTAGGTGACGGGCAGTGGGAGACCTCTTGTGCACACGTGGGGTCCCAGGGAGAACTCAGTTATTCAGTTTAAACAAGTGAGATGAGGGGAATGAGCATGCAGAGTACATGGTCCATTCCAGCTGGTTGACCACTGTCTCCTAGTTACGCCTTGAAGACCATGGGTTGATGGTATGGACGGTCTGTCTCATTTAACCCCCAAGGACTGTACTGGGAGTTTTCAAAAGCAAACGCATGGCCAGTCAACAAAGCGCCAAGGACAGCTGGCACATCATGCCACCTGCCTCGTTTGTCTACACTGGGGGAAGGCAGAGGAACATGGCGGACGAAGGCCACGTGTGGCTCAGAGGTGCGCAGCGGGGCTGAACGGATCAATCAAACCCGCATCTGTATTCCACTTTTCCTTGAATGGTGTGGACAGAACTGCTCTGGTTTTACGCAACTTGGATATTTTACATTGGCTAAAAACGTTGGGGTGAATATGTTTCTGGTGAAGGGGAAAATCTTTTGTGCCCCAAAGATGCTGGCTCGCTCTCAAAGAATATTTTTCAATTTTGACACTTTTTGTTCTGGAAGGGTGAAGTTATTCTGCATGCATGCATGCTAAGTCACTTCAGTCGTATCCGACTCTTTGTGACCCCATGGACTGTAGCCCTCCAGGCTCCTCTGTCCATGGGATTCCAGACAAGAACACTGGAGTGGGTTGCCATGCCCTCCTTCAGGGAAACTTCCCAACCCAGGGATGGAACCCGGATCTCCTATGTCTCCTGCATTGGCAGGTGGGTTCTTTACCGATAGTGCCACCTGGAAAGCCTGGGCATTCTATCCTATCACTAAATTCAGTGAATCATGTCATAGGTCAGTTCTGTGCTGAGGTAACCTAGATGTCCTTCAGAACCACTGCTGGGGGGCTCAAGGCTCAGAGGGGCAGCGGGTAGAGTCCTGGCCCCTCTCCTTCATTCTGTGTTTCTCTCATCCCCTTTACTATTTCCAAGTAAATTTCACTTCATCAAAGAGTCCCTCCACCTGGAAATGCTTGAAAACCATCCAGCTCAAGAACTGTACTACGGGTTGATGAGTCAGTTTATCCACAATGGAAAAGCTACTCAATTCTTACCAGGTACAGGGCATTCCTTAAAATTCTGTGATTTGTGTTGCGGTCATAAAGAATCTGCCTGCCAATGCAGGAGATGCAAGAGATGTGGGTTTGATCCCTGGGTGGGGAAGATCCCCTGGAGAAGGACTTGGAACCCACTCCAGTAGTCTTGCCTGGAGAATCTCATGGACAGAGGATCCTGGCAGGTACAGTTCATGGGGTCATAAAGAGTTGGACACGATTGAACACTCACACGCGCACACACACACACCACGGAGCTAGCCTACCAGACCACGTGGTAAGAGCTGGATGATATGTTTGAATGAAATAGAACCAACCCCACCCAGAATCTTTGAAAAGCTTCTTTAGTGACTCAAGGTCACATGTGGGTTCTTGGTCACTTCCTCTGAGGCCCTGCGGGTCAGTCAGACTGCTCCTTCAGATTTCCCTTCCGTTTTAACAGGATATTCAGAGAATTTTATTGTTCAGTGGCTCAGTTGTGTCTGACTCTTTGCAACCCCATGGACTGCAGCACGCCAGGCCTCCCTGTCCATCACCAGCTCCCAGAGGTTACTCAAACTGATGTCCATTGAGTTGGTGATGCCATCCAACCATCTCAGCCTCTGTCATCCCCTTCTCCCGCCTTCAATCTTTCCCAGCATCAGGGTCTTTTCCAATGAGTCAGTTCTTCGCATCATGTGGCCAAAGTATTGGAGTTTCAGCTGCAGCATCAGTCTTTCCAGTGAATATTGAGGACTGATTTCCTTTAAGATGGACTGCTTGGATCTCCTTGCAGTCCAAGGGACTCTCAAGAGTCTTCTCCAGGACCACAGTTCGAAAGCGTCAATTCTTCAGCGATTTCAGAGAATGTCCCGAGGGAAATAGATAACAGATTATCTGATAGGTGCAGCAAAGATGTGGTAGATGACCAGAGGGCTCCATCTTTGCACAGGGTGGTTGTGGAAAGCTTCTCAACCTCATGACACTTCAGGTGGGATGTAAGTGAGAAGGAACCTGGCTCCATCCCCACGTTATTGCCAAGTGTATCATCGGACATGGGTCCTTGGGACCTCGGGAGATTATTTTTTTTTTATTAAAGATTTTAAACTGTAGACCACTTTAAGATCTTTATTGAATTTGTTATTATATTGCTTCTGGCCCCTGAGGCATGTGGGATCTATCAAAGCCACACCCCTTGCATTGGAAGGCCGAGTCTTAACCACTGGACTGCCTGGAAGTCCTTGAAGGATTGTTTTAAATGGGCCTTGAGCATGATAAAGAATAGCACACCGTCCACTCACATGCTCGTTCCATCCATCGCTTTTGCAAACGTCTTGGCAGGATTACGGGACTAATGGCCCTGATTTCGATACTCAGGGTGCCAACCTGAGTAGATCAAATGCATGACAATCAGTGGCATTTTCTTCTTGGCATATGCCCTCCAAGGACCTCTGCATGACACGTGTTCAACCAGGACTGGCTCTGTGCTTCCACGAGCAGGCCGGCAGAGCTCAAATCACTCCCATAGACACAAGACTGTCTCAGCGATGCCGAAAGCTTCCGCTGGTCCATTGAGTTCCTCTGGGCACAGGTTCCTTAAATCATCGTGTTCAGAGCTCAGTGGGACACAGAAGAAAATACTGTTTCCAGCCCCGTTTTCCATACAAGGAAAGGCTGCCGACGAGTGCAAGACGGTGAAACGGGATCCAGGCCGGGTGTGTGTGGTCCAGTGTGCCGTCACTGAGCACACAAGCTTGTGCCCTCTCTGTGTTCATCTCTTTCTTAGAGAGTCCTCTGCACATCCAGTGTCTGGTAACAGGGAAGTTCCTCTTTGTAGCTGACCCGAGTCCCTCATGCTTTGAAGACTTGTCTGTGCTCAGTTGCTTCAGTCGTGTCTGACTCTGTGACCCCATGGACTGCAGCCTGCCACGCTCTTCCGTCCATGGGATTCTCCTGGCCAGGATACTGGAGTGGGTTGCCATTTCTTTCGGCAATATGTATTCATCTCTGGTTTATCCTTTGAGCTCCTCTCAGGTTCTGCACCTGCCTCTGATTCTTCCTCACGGTTTCTGCCCACCTCCTGTGGCCCCTGACTGCAGGAGCCCACGAGGGCGGTTCTCTGGGGCTCCCACCACAGTTCACAAAGCACGAAGACAGCAGAATTACCAGACTGGCATCCTGCAACCTCGGTCAGGCACCCTCAGTTCTGGTGCAAAGACTCATGAAAAGAAAAAACCCACTTCTTTTTATGTGGAAGAATTCAGTCTAGGGATTCAGCCAGCAGAGGACTCTGTGGGTATAGATATAACTTTAGAAAAATTCCACATGTATTCACAAAGCAGGGCCTGACTGTTCTTGGAGAGAACCAGCCCTTTCAGATTCCTGGGATGCTGGGAAACGGGAAGTCCTTCGAGGCTGTCTCAGACAGCAGTTCTCAACCAGGGGAGACGGTGTTCCCACACGGGCCATCTGGCCACGTCGGGGGGGCAGGTTAGGTTGTTGTCATGGTGGCGTGGGGAGGTCCCAGCATGTGGTGGCTGGACACCAGGGATGCTGCTCCCCACCCCTCAGGGCCCAGGACGCCCCACATCAGAGAGAAGTCCAGCTCCAGATGTCAGTGATGCTGAGAAAGCCTGACCAGGCATGAGAGAGCCTGTCTAATTATCTGTCTCTCTGTCTATCCATCCATCCATCAAATCTATCCATCCATCCATCATATCTGTCTATTCATCCATCCATCTGTCTATCCATCCATCCATCCATCCTTCATATCTATCTATCCATCCATCCATCCTTCATATCTATCTATCCATCCATCCATCCTTCATATCTATCTATCCATCCATCCATCATATCTGTCTATTCATCCATCCATCTGTCTATCCACCCACCCTCCATCATATCTATCCATCCATCCATCCATCATATCATCTATCTATCCATCTATCCATCATATCTGTCTATTCATCCATCCATCTGTCTATCCATCCATCCATCCATCGTATCCATCTATCCATCTATCCATCATATCCATCCACCCATCCATCCTTCATATCTATCCATCCATCCATCCATCCTTCCATCATATCATCTATCTATCCATCTATCCATCATATCTGTCTATTCATCCATCCGTCTATCCATCCATCCATCTGTCTATTCATCCATCCATCTGTCTATCCATCCATCCATCCATCGTATCTATCTATCCATCCATCCATCATATCCATCCACCCATCCATCCATCATATCTATCCACCCATCCATCCATCCTTCCATCATATCATCTATCTATCCGTCCATCCATCATATCTATCTATCCATCCACCCATCCATCATATACATTCATCTATCTATCTGTCCATCCATCATATCTGTCTATCCATCCATCCATCATATCTATCCATTCATCCATCAAATCTATCCTTCCATCCATGATATCTATAATCTATCTTTCCATCTATGTACCCATCCATCCATCCATCTATCCATATACCTATTTGTTTATTATTATCCATCCGTCCAACCATCACATCCATCCATCCATCATATCTATTATCTATCTATCCATCTATCTAATATCTATCATCTATCTAATATCTATCTATCATCTATCTTCTATCTATAATCTATCCATGCCTCTACCCATCTGTCCATCCATCCATCATCTCTCTCCACCCATCTGGCCATTCTTCCATCCATCTATCCATCAATCTTTTCATCCATCTACCCATCCATATCTATCCATCTATCATCTACCCATCCAGATCATTTTATAGATTAGGAACCAGGGATCCAAACATGACGGATCTGGTCTGTGGCCAAAGCAGCCAGTCAGTCTCTCTCGTCTCAGCCCCTCTGAGAGGCCGCCCTGTGTCCTGGTGGGTGAGTGAGGACATGTGTGATGATGGGAATGTGGATGGGAACGAGACAGCGTGTCTGTCTCACCAAGTCCAGCTCTTACCTTCGCTTCTCCTCGGCTGAGAGGCGTCAGAAGATTGTTTCCTGTGTCACGCCTGCCGCACAGGGGGCCCTGGCCGTGCCCCTCTGCAGCCCAACAGTGCCGTGGGGATGCCTGGGACCAGCGTTTCTGCTTGGAACCAGGATTCGGAGCTGAAAACCACTCAGATGTGGTAAAGACACATGCTCCCCCCCAAAATGCTGTGCTTTTTTCATTGTTTCAAAGCTTTATTTTTCACTGGAGGATAATTGCTTTACAATACTGTGAGTTTCTGCTATACAAAAACGTGAACCAGCCACATATATACACACATCTCCTCCCGCTTGAGCTTCCCTCCCACCCGTCCCCTCATCCCCCGCTCTGGGTCATCACAGAGCCCGAGCTGAGCCCCCTGGGTTGCACAGCGGCTTCCCACTTGCCGTCTGTTTCACACAGGGTGGTGTGCATCTGTCTTTGCTACTGTCTCAGTTCCTCCCACCCGCTCCTTCCCCCAGATCCTGTGTTTGAGAATATCTCAAAGGAGGAAGCCTGCTGGCTTTGCTGGGGAAAGATGAAAAATACGCTTTTAGGAAAATAGGGTGGAGAAATCATTGTTGTAACTTTTATATGAATATCAATCAATTAATGGTCAACGTGGATAACATCACTACTTTTTATTAATACAATTAATGCCATATACTATAGTAATCTATTGTAATTATAGAATTATAATAGATAAATATAATAGATTACTTTGCCAGCAAATGTCCATCTAGTCAAGGCTATGGTTTTTCCAGTAGGCGTGTATGGATGTGAGAGTTGGACCATAAAGAAAGCTGACCTCTGAAGAATTGATGCTTTTGAACTGTTGTGTTGGAGAAGACTCTTGAGAGTCCCTTGGTCTGCAGGAGATCCAACCAGTCCATCCTAAAGGAAATCAGTCCTGAATATTTATTCATGGAAGGCCTGATGCTGAAGCTGAAACTCCAATACTTTGGCCACCTGATGCAAAGAGCTGACTCATTGGAAAAGACCCTGATGCTGGGAAAGATTGAAGGCAGGAGGAGAAGGGGACAACAGAGGATGAGATGGTTGGATGGCATCACCGACTCAATGGACATGAGTTTGAGCAAGCTCTGGGAGTTGGTGATGGACAGGGAGGCCTGGCATGCTGCAGTCCATGGGGTCGCAGAGTCGGACACGCCTGAGAGACTGAAGTGAACTGAATAGATTATAAATTATATAATGTATATAACTATGTACAGCGCTGTTAGTCACACAGTCATGTCTGACTCTTTGTGACCCCATGGACTCTAGCCCGCCCAGGATCCACTGTCCATGGGATTCTCCAGGCAACATACTGGAGTGAGTTGCCATTCCCTTCTCCAGGGGATCTTCCCAACCCAGGGATCGAATCCATGTCTCATGCATTGCAGGCAAATTCCTTACTGCTGAGCCACCAGGGAAGCCCATAATTATATGTAGTATATAATTAATTAGGATCAAACCCGTGTCCCCTGCATCGGCAGGTGGATTCTTAACCACTGGACCACCAGGGAAGTCTGTCTCATTGCACTTTGAAAAAAAAACAATCCAGGCAATCCTAATTTTTGAGTTCATAAAGACTGCATCATTGCAGCGCAGGGGTACAACACCCACCGCATTTGCAGCTCTGTTCTTTCTGAAAATCAGTGCTGTTGGGGCTCCTCTGGGTGGCACCCACGTGAAGATCTTTCTGGGTACTTCCTGAGACAGCAAGGTGTCTGATTTCGGTGGCAGCTGGCTAGAGCCAAGCGTCCCATTCATTAGAAACACGCTGGGGTTTCGAGCCAGAGGCGGGGGGGCAGGAGTGAGCGGGGTGACTGATGCTCTGGGGTCCAGAGGTTAGAAGCACACCCACCCCCCGCTCCCGCCAGTCTTTGCTCAATCTCAGGAATCCTTCGTTTTGCTTGACAACCCTGCCGGCGGCGGGGCCTGTCTGCTACTGCAGGACGCCTGGCATTGCTCCACCGAAAACACTGCTAATTTGCTTATGTTCTTGCCTCCTGGGAAGAGGGTGTCAGGACACACACGGGTTTTCCGTGCCGCCCAAGTCGCCGGCAAGTGGTGGGGGGCAGCGTGCACCTGGTCCCAGGGACCCCGGCCCGGAGACAGGTCCAGCTGTCACTCACAGAGGTTTCTTTTCCCCCGAGTGGTACCCGCAAGGTGGCTGCCGGGCACCCAGCCGGACGTGCAGGGTCTGGTTACAACTCCTCACATCAGGGGGCTGCTGCAGACACGGGTGACAGGCTAAACAAGCACGGATCGCCCCTTTTGATTCCCACGGTGAGGCTGAAAGAGGCTCGGGTGCGTGTGTCCCTGTGTTGCCCCTGGTGTGTGCACGGGGGCAGGGTGGTCTGTCTGCAGATGACTTGCTTCAGATTGCACGGTTCCCCGCTTCCACAAAATACCCAGGACTCCTTTCTCCGCTGGACCCGCCTGTCAGTTTTATTAAGAGCTTCTGATGAAATATGTAAACCCATATGTTTGCATTCCTGTAATTCCCTCATGGATGTCTGTATACGGGCTTCCCAGGTGGCTCAGTGGTAGAGAACCTGCCTGCCAACGAGGAGACGTAAGAGACATGGGTTCAATCCCTGGGTCAGGAAGATCCCCTGGAGGAGAAATGGCAACCCACTCCAGGCTTCTTGCCTGGAGAATCCCATGGACAGAGGAGCCTTGCGGGCTACAGTCTGTGGGGTTGTAGAGAGTCGAACACGACTGAAGCAACATGGCATGCATGAATGTCTATGTGTATCTGGATTCATCTATCATGTATCTATGCATCATCAATTTACCAATCATGTATCAGCTGTTCATCTACCTGCTATCTTTGTTACCTGTGTCCTTCTACGTGTTTATGTGTATCTGTGCGTGCGTGCTCCGCTCTTCAGTTGTATCCAACTACCTGTGACCCCACGGGCTGCAGCCCATCAGGCTCCTCTGTCCATGGGATTCTCCAGGCAAGAAGCCTGGAGTGGGTTTGCCATGCCCTCCTCCAGGGGATCTTCCCAACCTGGAGATCAAACCAGCGCCTCTTACATCTCCTGCACTGGCAGGCGTGTGCTTTACCGCTGGCGCCACCTGGGAAGCCATGTACATCTGAGGGAGTGAAAGTCGCTCAGTCGTGTCCAACTCTTTGTGGCCCCATGGACTATACCAGTCCATGGGATTCTCCAGGCCAGAATCCCGGAGTGCATAGCTGTTCCCTTCTCCAGGGGATCTTCCCAGTCCATGGACTATACCAGTCCATGGGATTCTCCAGGCCAGAATCCCGGAGTGCGTAGCTGTTCCCTTCTCCAGAGGATCTTCCCAATCCATGAACTATACTGTCCATGGGATTCTCCAGGCCAGAATCCCGGAGTGCATAGCTGTTCCCTTCTCCAGGGGATCTTCCCAATCCAGGGATCGAACCCAGGTCTTCCACATTGCAGGTGGATTCGTTACCAGCTGAGCCACCTGGGAAGCCCATGTATATCCTATCTATCTTTTAATCATCTATTTCTTATCCATCTCTTTATCACAGGTCGATCCATCCATCAGTCTAGTCATTTCTTCCTCTGTCATCTGCGTATTATCTACCTGTCTGCATCTATCTCCATATCTATTAACATGTATCATCAATCATCTATCCATATGTCATCTGTCTACTATCTCTCCCTATCTCTGTATCTACCTACTACCTATGTATCATATTCGCTGACCCGTCCGCCTGCCTACCCTCCATCAGTCTGTCCACACATTACACCCTCTATCTATCATTTATCTATTATTCATGTTTGTCTGTGTGTCTGTCTGTCTGTCTACCCATCATCTTTCTCTCTCTCTGTCCAGTTACAGGCAAAGTAGAATCCCTTGGTTCTTGCATTGGGTTGTTATGAACCAGCTTCTGGCATCGCAAACCTTTGGATAGCCTGATGGAGGTGGAGCCTTTCGGGGTCCCTTTCGGCCCCAGGACGTGGGTCTGGCCTGGCGCCAGGCATGTCTCCCATGGATGGGGGCGTGGGGAGCCCAATTCACCCCTGGTGCTCCTCAGATGCGTGTTGGGGATGGATGGTACAGAGAGACCTGGGTGGGGGCTGTTTGGGGAAGTCACTGCTGGGGCCGTAGTGCTCCCGGAGTGGCCGAGTGGTAATTCCAGCAGGACCTGGGGCTGGAGACGCTGCTGCTAAGTCCTGTGGAGGTGTCTAGCTGGCTCTGATGACGTCCCAGTGGTGGACGTCCTGTCCACTCCATCCTCGCTGGCCCCTGCATGGGGACCCCAGGAGCCGGTGTCCCTGCCCGTCCCGGGAGGAGATTTCCAGACGACCTCTCATCTGGGCAAGAGAGGGAGCGAACGGCCCCGCGTGCGCTGGGCAGCAGGCTTGGGGGCTGGGATCCCGCCTGCAAGAGGGGCCAGTCACATCTCTGTGCGTACAGGGATGAGCTGTTTGGTAGTCCTAAGTACAGGGCGAGCTAACATTACAGACTTATTTGGGATTTAAGGCTTTAGTTAAATATGCCCCTCAAAAAAGTTTTCTGACTTTTTTTGATACTCGACTTTTGCTATCAGGGTATTTAATAAGGCCGGGCGAGGCGGTGCTGGGGAAGGAAGCTGTTGCCGTGTCAATTACACGGGGCTGAGCCTCTGCGCACATCATTATTCTTGGATGTCTCTAATTTACATCTAAATGTACTGACTAATTTTGATCCAATCATGTCAAAAGTGATAGGTACTGTGTGGGAGGAGATGACAGGAGCACCAGCAGAAATTGCCACGGTGAGCACCCCTCAGGGCGATGATTTAATGCCCGAGTCAGCCAGGGCTGTCAGGAGAACTGGCCACATTATGACACATTATGCCCACCATGGACCTGCACGGCCGGACTGGTGGGGAGGCGGGGGTGGGGGCGGGGGAGGCTCGTGGCTTCGCCCTGGCGTGGGCCCCCCCGCCCCGCTCCCTGCCCCGAGTGCCTCCTCCCCCTGCCGCCCAGGTCCCAGCGCATCCCTCGTTCCCCTGACACTCATTTCCTGGGGGTGGAAGTCAGGCTGCGAGCTCCCTCATTCCCTTGAGTGACGGCGGTGGGGCTGGCGGGCAGCTCCGCAGATGGTGAAGGCTCCCTGTCGTGCTCAGCGCACCCCCACCCACCACACGTCATTCACATCCTTTCCCCACAAACTTTGTGGCAGGTGTTTGCAGAAAAGGGCGGCCCCACTGCTCCCACCGGGGCCAGTGTGTGTGTGTGTGAATCTGGGTGTGTCTGTGTATCTGGGCTGGTGCACCTGTGTGTGCACGGTGTGTGCACGCTGTGTCTGCATATACGAGTCTGTACGCGGCTCCCTGCCAGCGTGCTTCTGTGTGCCCGTGTGTGCACGGTGTGTGCACGGAGTGTCTGCGTATACGAGTCTGTACGCGGCTCCCTGCAAGTGTGCCTGTGTGTGCCCGTGTGTCCATGGTGTGTGCACGGTGTGTGCACGCTGTGTCTGCGTAAACGAGTCTGTACGCGGCTCCCTGCAAGTGTGCCTGTGTGTGCATGACAGTGTGCATCGCTCTCTGTGTGTGTCACCTGTGTAGGTTTGTGCATATGTGTGTCTGTGCGTGCCTATATCTGTGTGTATCAGTCTGCACATGTGTCTGTGCGTGCACTTCTGTGTGCCTGTGTAAACCCGTGTTTCTGTGTATATGAGTGTCATCTGTATATGTGTATTTGTGTGTGTTTGTGCATATGAATGTGTGTGTCTCTTTCATGTCTGCATCTTTCTGTGTGTGTATGTGTGTGTGTGTGCCTATGTGCGTGTGTGTCCATGTGTCTTTGTGAATGTGTGTGTATGTGTATGTGTCTGTCTTTGCAGGCACGTCTCTGTGTATGAGTCTGTGTGTGCCTGCGTGTCTGCATATGTCTGTGTGTGTATATGACGGTGTGTCTGTGTATATATATCTGTGCATGTATACAACTGTATGTGTCTGCATATGCCTGTGCATTTATACGACTGTGTGCATGTGTGCCTGTGTCTGTGCGTGTGTATGTATGTGTCTGTGTTTGCATATGTGTCTGTGTGTATGACTGTGTTTCTGTGTGCCTCTATTTGTATATGACTGTGTATCTGCGTGTGCCTGTGTGTGTATCAGACTGTGTACGTATGCCTGTGTGTCTGTGTCTGTGCATGTGTGTGTGTGTCTGTGTGTGACTGTGTGTCTCTGTGTGCCTCTATTTGTATATGACTGTGTATCTGCGTGTGCCTGTGTGTGTATCAGACTGTGTATGTATGCCTGTGTGTCTGTGTCTGCGTGTATGTCTGTGGTCTCTCTGTGTCTCTTTGTATATGCCTGTGTGTCTCTGTGTGCCTCTATTTGTATATGACTGAGTGTCTGTGTGTGCTTGTGTATATGACCATGTGTATATACCTGTGTGTGTGTATGACCGTGTATCTGCGTGTGCCTGTGTGTGTATAAGACTGTGTATGTATGCCTGTGTGTCTGTGTCCGTGCATGTGTGTGTGTGTCTCTGTGTCTGCATGTATGTGTGTGTGTGTGACTGTGTGCATCTCTGTGTGTCTCTATTTGTATATGACTGTGTATCTGCGTGTGCCTGTGTGTGTATAAGACTGTGTATGTATGCCTGTGTGTCTGTGTCCGTGCATGTGTGTGTGTGTCTCTGTGTCTGCATGTATGTCTGTGTGTGTGACTGTGCATCTCTGTGTGTCTCTATTTGTATATGACTGTGTGTCTGCGTGTGCCTGTGTGCATGTGTGTCTGTGTATGACAGCAGGTGTCTGTACACACAAGGGCCTGTGTGTGTCAGCTGCCCATCCTCAGGACCCCCTTCCCTGAAGAAAACTGCAGACCCCGTCTGCATACAGATGACAAACTCCCCTCACCCAGCTCAGCCCGGCCCCGGAGCCCTCTCCCCTCTTAGCTGGAGGGGATTTGCCTGTCAAAAGTGAGTGCCTGTGTGGCAGGAAATGTTTATTTTTGTACCTGCTCTCTTAATTCCTCTCCGGGAGGAGGAGATGAGTTACGGGGAGTGACACCCAGCGGTTTATGGCACTGGCGGCTGCCGCCCGTCAGCGTGGCGGTCAGATGCCCGTGTCGGGGCCACCCCAGACAGCTCCTGTGGTGGTTCGCATACCCTCTGCACCCCGAGAACATGCCCACAGTTAATTACCGTGCATGGCCTGACAGTTCTGCCGTGGGCCAGCTGCTTTCAGGAGCAGCACTGGTTTGGGGGTACCACCTGCTTCTCCTCTGGGTTCATGGAGTGGTGGCAGGTGGGTGGGGATAGGGGAGGTCTCCTGGTCCTCACTGGTCACGTGTCTGTGCATGCTACGTCGCTTCAGTCGTGTCTGACTCTTTGCTGCCCCGTGGACTGTAGCCCACCAGGCTCCTCTGTCCATGGGATTCTCCAGGCAAGAACACTGCAGTGGGTTGCCATTCCCTTCTCCTGGGGATCTTCCCAACCCAGGGATTGAACCCACGTATCCTACATTCGCAGGTGGATTCTTTACCACTAGTGCCATCTAGGAAGCCCCACTGATCATGATTAAGGTTTTATTTTATTTTTGTAGCGCTGTATCTCAGAACTACATCTCAGGCATTTTCCTTACAAAAGCCCCACTTCCTCATTTATGATGCCCGATGCTACTGAAGGTACAACTGGCCATTAGAAATATGAGGAAACAATAAATAAAAAGTGAGTGATAAAAGGAAAATGATATTAAGTTGCAGGGTTATGTGTGGTGAAAATGCAAACCTGCTGTGGGAATGCTAAAGACGGACCAAAACGCCACACTCACTGCAAACTTTCTTCCGAGGGACCTTCTCCACTGACATAGAACCCACTGCCTTCCTTCTGACCACACCCAAGTTCTGCTGTTCACGGCTCAAGCTCAGGAATGTTGACAGTTGGCAACAAATGCCACCCCAGACCATGACGGCAACTCTGAGGACACCTCCATATCCCACAGCAGGGCTGCAGATGCTGTCCCACCACCTGCTTCGGTACGGCCCACCCACGGGCTAAGAATGGTTCTATGTGGTTTGAAGCAGGTTTACTGAGATATAATTTACAGAGCTGTGCAACCATCATGGCGGTCAACTTCTGCGTCTCCAGGAGAAATCTATACCCTTTAACTGTCACCTCCTACCCTCCACAACTGCAGCCCTGAACAGTGCTAACCTATGTCCTGTCTTTACTGCATTGTATGACACTGAATATTTAATGTACATGCAATCACCTAATGTGGGTTTCACATCTTTCAATGGCCGATCACAAATCTAAAGAAAAGCATTTTCTGAGCCCTGAAAATCATATGCAATTAAAAATTTAAGGTACAATTTTATGGGTGCACATTAATATACGGTCTATGACTTTTTTTGGCCAACAAAGGTCTGCCATCAAATTTATCATTTTTCCAGTAGTCATGTATGGATATGAGAGTTGGAGCATGAAGAAGGCTGAGTGCTGAAGAATTGATGCTTTTGAACTGTGGTGCTGTTGAGAGTCCCTTGGACTGCAAGGAGACCAAATCAATCAATCTTAAAGGAAATCAACTCTGAATATTTACTGGGAGGACTGATGCTAAAGATGAAGTTCCAATACATTGGCTACCTGATTCAAAGAGCTGACTTCTTGGAAAAGAGCTTGATGCTGGGAAAGACTGAGGGAAGGAGAAGAGGGCAACAGAGGATGGGATGGTTGGATGGCATCACCAACTCAATGGACGTGAGTTTGAACAAGCTCTGGGAGTTGGTGATGGACGGGAAGGCCTGGCGTACTGCAGTCCATGGGGTCACAAAAAGTCGGACCCAATTGAGCAACCGAACAATGACATGATTGCTTCTGTGCTACAAAGACAGAGCGCGGCAGTGGGCTGTCACCCTGGCCCTGGAAACCCAGGTCGAAAGCCCACTTTGCAGAAGGAAAAGACTGCTTTGGCCAGGCACCACAGTGACCACTTGAGTAGGGGCTCCTGTGCACCCCTCAGTAAGAGTACCTTGTGTCTCCACCAACCAAGCACTGCAAACTAGGGGCTTACACTATGCAAATCCACCCTCCCCGAGTCCTGAGGACCAGACATCTGAGGTCAGGGGGTCCCAGGGCTGGGATCCCTGCAGAGGCTCCAGAGGAGGGTCCTTCCCGCCTCTTCCAGTTTCTGGGGGCTCCAGGTGTCCTTCCCTGGACTGGTGGCTGCCTCCCTCCCGTCTCTGGCTCCATCTCCACATGGCTTCTCCGCTGCGTCTCTCCTCTTCTGTGTCTTACAAGGACCTGTCGTTGGGTTTAGGGCCACCCTCATCCAGGAGGAACCTCGTCTCAGGCCATTCACTTCAGCACACCTGCAAGGCTCTTATTTCCGGACAAGGTCTTATCCAGAGGTTCTGGCAGTCACGACGTGTGTGCAGGGGGCACCATTTACCCAGCACGTGGTGCCTCTTGGAAAGTCAGTTTCTCCCTAAATCTGGGGAGATGGTCATGGTGGGTGCCCCGCCTCCCTCCAGCCATCTGGGCTCCCTGCCAAACCCAGACACACCGCAGCTCTGACGGACCGTGCTCACTCATGGCCGCAACAGAAGGAATGGAAACCACCATGAAAATGACAGCAAGGGCATCAGAGGAGACAACCAGCACCGCCAGCAACAGGGCAACGATGACAGCCACCACCGCCGCGACCACGGCACAAACAGCGGCCGCGGCGGCGCAGAGCCACGCGCACCAGCAGCCCTCTCTGTTGTCCTCTGCACACGGACCCCGGGTCCCGCGGCCTAGGCTCTGCATCCCAGGGCGTGGACAGCGATGAGCCCCCCGGCCCTCCACCCTGGTCTCGCCACCGCCACGTCAATGCATATGAGTTTCAGTTTATTATTTTTTGTTTAATAAAGCACAGCTGTCTGCAAACCACCAGTGTTATGAAATGGGACAAGTGTGACCCCGTGGAGCCCATCTGTTCACTCATCTCAGGGGTCCCGTCGTCACCCTGAGTGAACCAACCTGTAGGAACCAGGGGTGGGAAAGTATTGCTCTCGCTCACTGCTTTTGCCCCGTCCATGTTAATTTGGATGGCCGGCCTCCCTGGGGAAGGTCTCCGGGCTGGCTGCGTGTGTGTATGCAAAGTCGCTTCAGTCGTGTCCAATTCTTTCGCAACCCTGTGGACGGCAGCCCCTCCAGGCTCCTCTGTCCATGGGATTCTCTAGGCAAGAACACTGGAGTGGGTTGCCATTTCCTCCTCCAGTGGATCTTCCCGACCCGGGGATTGAACCCACCTCTAACCCGCAACTCCTGCCTTAGCAGTCAGATTCTTTACCACTGAGCCACCAGGGAAGCTCCTCCCAGCAGGTTAGGACTGCCTGAAATAGGAACTTTTCCCTAGCGATTGGACAAAAGTCTGTAAAACATCGCTTCTCCTCTGGACTCGGTTTTCAGAACCTTCCACATCCCAAATGAAGGTCCAGTTTTCCTGGAAAGATGGGGTCAAGTTTTGCTTGAAAGACCAAGGTGTTCCCCGGTTCTGATGACTAGCTCTGTCTTCCAGGAATTCTCTGGGATGCTTTGAGGGATTAGCATTAGAACAGATACATGACCACATGTTAAACAGACGACCAGTGTGACTTTGATGCATGATGCAGGGCACCCAAAGCCACTGCTCTGGGACCACCTGGGGGGATAGGGTGGGGTGAGACTGGGAGGAAGGTTCAAGTTGGGGAGGACACGTACACCTCTGGCTGATTCATGCTGACGTATGGAAGAAAGCATCACTATATTGTAATGCAATTATTGCAATTAAAATAAATAAACTCAATAAAAAACAGCAAAAAAAAATGAAGTCTTTATTGAATTTGTTACAGTAGCACTTCTTCTTTATGTTTTCGTGTTTTTGGCCAGGGGGCATGTGGGATCTTAGCTCTGTGCCCAGGGATCGAACCCACAACCCCTTGCGTTGGAAAGCAAAGTCCTGACCACTGGTCCGCCAGGGAAGTCCCCCATCCAGGAGTTCTAAACCCACCTCTCGAAGCAATAAGGCATTTCCGGGGCCACCCAGACCTGTGACCAGTGGGAGGTGGCTTCTGTCAGGCGGTCGGAGGATCAGAGAAGAAACATCGTGATGCAATTCTCAGAACTGCCTTCATCTTTCTAGCAGAGCTTCCGGGAAAATAAAATAAAAAAACGCTTCTTTTCCCAGTAGGCACTGTAGGTGAGTCTCATCATGAGAAAGCGTTGGCGATCAAGTCCCAGATTTTTTTTTAAAGCAAATTAATCAAGGAGCGCTTATTCCCACCGCAGGAAGATGAAACGCGAGATCCTTTGAGGTACCAACAGTCCTGGCAAACTGTTTCTCCTTTAAAATGTACATCCCCATTATTTTAAAAACAATTTACGCTGACCTATATACAGGAGATATGATGGAACGGAACGGGAAAAGTCATAATTAAAAATATAGGTGAACAAATTGGGGCAGAGGGAAAAGGAGGGCAGGGAAGATGGAACAGAGAGAGAGCTGATGGTTGTACGTGTCGGAGGCTGGGGTTTTCCAGCAAAAGATGCTGAGGTTTGGGAGCTCAGGGTGCGAAGTGTTAATTAGGGATCCCTGGAAAAGTCCCCAATGCTGGGAAAGACTGAAGGCGGGAGGAGAAGGGGACGGCAGAGGATGAGATGGCTGGATGGCATCACTGACTCGATGGACATGAGTTTGGGTGAACTCCGGGAGTTGGTGATGGACAGGGAGGCCTGGCGTGCTGCAATTCATGGGGACGCAGAGAGTCAGACACGACCGAGCAGCTGAACAGCAGCAATAATGGAGGTGCACAGTGGACCCTGAACAGGGAAACCCTTTCCAGCAACATGAACAGGGAAGTCCTCTCCTAGCTCTGAACACAGAGCCGTGAGGTCGCCTGAACCTCCTGGTCCCTGGAGTCTGAATCCTGAGCCTCCAGGCATTTCTTATCCGTTCAGATGCTCACGCTGCCTGTGGTTGCCTTGGAACCGGGAGGCTGTAAAGACTGAGAGACCGCGGCGAGTCACTAGAATCTTTCCATTTAGGTCCCTGCCCTCCCCGGTGGGTGCAAAGCACACCGCTCTTCGTTCACCTGGCCTACCTGTTTAGCAGAACCAGCGTGGAACCACGGCATCCACCAAAGACTTCAGCGATGGGTGAGGTCAGCCTCGAAAGTAACGTTCCTTACGTGTTGGCTCTCAGGCTGCTTTCAGGGTGGAAAGCTACAGTTCCGTTATTAACAACCAGAAATACAGTCTCTTCTAGGAGCAAATGAGACGAATGTGGTCATCTGCTCCAGGCATATCAATGCAGACACACAGATGCATGAGAAACAGAGATACACACAGACCTGTAAACACACACACAGTGCATGCTAAACATGGACACGGACAGACGTACAGACACACAGCTGCAGTAATAAATACACACACAGGTATGTAAGCACACAGATGCATGCTAAACATGGACACAGACAGACCCACAGACACACAGCTGCAGTAATAAATATAGACACACAGGTACATATGCACACACACACACACACACACAGCTGCGTGATAAACAGGGACACACGCACTTCCCTGGCGGCTCGGAGGTAAAGAATCTACCTGCCAAAGCAGGAGACAGGGGCTCGATCCCTGGTCCGGGAGGATCTCACCAGCTGAGAAGCAACTAAATCTTGGATCACGACTACTGAGCCCACGTGCCCTAGAGCCCGTGTCCTCAGCAAGAGAGGTCTGAGCACCACAGCCAGAGAGCAGCCCGCTCTCTCCAGGTGGAGGAAAGGCCCCCGCAGCAAGGAAGACCCAGCACAGCCACAGAGGAATAAACACCGTTATCTTTCAAAAGAGGGGCACACACAGACTATAGACAGACAGACACACACACACACACAGAGACTATACACACATACACACACACACACACACACACACACACAGATGCAGGACAACATAGGCTCACCCAGCCCTAGTAATGGGCTTCCCAGGAGGCTCAGACCGTAAAGAATCCACCTGCGATGCAGGAGACCTGGGTTCCATTCCTGGGTCTGGGAGACCCCCTGGAGGAGGGCATGGCAACCCACACCAGCTCTCTTGCCTGGAGAGTCCCATGGACAGAGGAGTCTGGTGGGCCTGCAGTCCACGGGGTCACAGACAGTTGGACATGCCTGAGTGACTGACACTTCCACTTTCAGAGCTATAAATACAGACACACAAAGACACAGGGATAAACAGATACCCATAAACAACACAGATTCATATACATATCCAGACGCATGCGGGCAGCCACACACATTCCTGGACACACACACAGACACACACACAGCACCAGGGACCACCCTGTTGCCAAGGCTCTCACGGCAACACGGTGGAACCCTATGCTTACAAGGCAGCGGTCCCCAACCTTTTTGGCACCGGGGGTTGGTTTCACGGAAGATAATGCTTCCCTGGAGCGGGGGTCGGGGAGGGTGTCAGACGACTGAAGCACCTTCCATTCATCGTGCACTTTATTACCATTATTATTGCAGCAGCTGCACCTCAGATCCTCAGGCGTTAGATCCCACACGTTGGGGACCCCATGTCCCAAGGAGATGAGTATTCGCTAAGGAGCCTGGACTCTGCCTGTGGTCTGGGGTGGCTTGCAGGTGACCGAGGCACTCAGCAGCTCCTGCAGGGACTTCCTCACCCAGGGAAGGAAACCGCTCTGCGTTTCCTGCTGTTCCAGGAACCAGGAGGGCACAGGGCACACAGCACGTGCTCAGCTCTGTCTGCAGGAAGCCGAGCTTGTGCGCCAACCAGAAACCCAAACCAGCCCCTCTGAGGCTGAGCAAACTTCAGGCGACACCAGTCCAAGCCAGTGAAACACAGACACACAGTGAAATGATTCTTTTGAACGGTGGTGACCCACCGTGAAATGATTCTTTCGAACGGTGGTGGTGGGAACGACTCTTGAGAGTCCATTGGACAGCAAGGAGATCAAACCAGTCGTTCCTAAAGTAAGTGAACCCTAAATAGTCGTTGGAAGGACTGATGCTGATGCTGAAGCTCCAGGAGGGAGCAACCATAGGGTCCACACGACCCCCTCCTCGTAGAACTTAGGGAACGCTTGACTTACTGTTTATCCTCAAGGGATGAACAGCCACAGGAAGAGATGAAGGCGAGATCCAGGAGGGTCCCCAGCGCAGCAGCTTCTGTCTCCGTGGAGTCTGGGGGCAACACGCTCCCAGCTTGTGGGTGGGTTCCCCAACCTTTGAAGCTCCCTGAACCATGGCACTTCCATTAGGGAAGACTGAGTAAACCCCTGGCTGTCTGTAGCAGCTCAATCCACAGCCCCTCTGCCCTCCATGGAGGCTGCCCTTCATGGGGGTGGGATGAAAAGGGCTAACCCTCTAACCACCTGGTTGGTTCCTCCAGCAACCAGCCCCCACCTCCCAGAGCCGCCTCATTAGCATAAGCCCAGGTGCGGCTGGGCTTGTTCTGAGTAACCAAAGATGCTCGCCTCACCTGCATCACTCAGCAAGCTCCTGGGGCTTCCCTGGTGATCCAGCGGTTAGCACCCCATGCTTCCGCTACCTTGGGTACAGGTTCGATCCCTGGTCGGGGAACTATGATTCCCATATGCCACTTTATGAGGCCAAAAAAAAGAAAGGAAAGATGTTTAACTGATGGACACGTCATTCACTCAAACCAATTGCAGCGGAGGGGGAAAAACCTTTCCTGTACTCTCTTATGTTTCAACCTGAGGGCTGCAAATTAAAGTGACAAAAAAGATTAACTAGAGAAAAGGCTTGTTTCAGATGCACGTAAGACCTTCCCGAAAAGAAGGTTTTAACCCTAAGGAAGCCCGGGCTTGTGGTTTGTATGCCATGTAAACAAATGGTGATAAATTTGTGCAGAAGTGACAAGACACAGGAAACGGGGTTTGGGGGCTGTTAGGAAGGTACATGATGGGAAGTTATATATTTAGGAGAATCTAATGACAGATAAGGGTCGATCCTAAAGGAAGTCAACCCTGAATATTCATCAGAAGGACTGATGCTGAAGCTTAAGCTCCAATACTCTGGCCACCTGATGTGAAGAGCTGACTCATTGGAAAAGGCCCTGATGCTGGGAAGGACTGAGGGCAGGAGGAGAAGGGGACAACAGAGGATGAGATGGTTGGATGGCATCACCGACTCGATGGACATGAGTTTGAGCAAGCTCCAGGAGATAGCGGAGTACAGAGGAGCCTGCTGGGCTGCAGTCCATGGGGTCACAAACAGCCCGACGTGACTGAAGCGACTTAGCACAGACACGCATTCTCAAAGACAGAAAGCTTTGAGCAGCAGGGGATTGCTAATACCTAGGGTGTTTGGATGAAAAACGTTTGTGGAACCATGTTTTGAGTGTGAATCAGGATTTTCAGAGAGTTTGAAAGTCTTTAGAAACAGTTTCCTGCATCTCCTGCATTGGCAGGCAGAGTCTTTACCCCTGAGGCTCCGGGGAAGCCCCTCATCTGACCTGACCTGCTCTTTAAAGAACCTCGTCTCCAAACATAGCCACGTTTTGAGGTCCTGGGAGTCAGGGCTCGACCTGTGGTACAGTTGAGCCCATAGCTGTACATGGAACTTTCTCTTCTCCCTCTTCAGCTGCGGTTTTCTCTGCGATGGTGCACGCAGGGCGCCCCAGAGTTGAGACACCCTGAAGGCTGGCGTGTTGTGAATCTGTGGCGTGAGGAGGCTGCCTCTGCTCTCACGGGTCCCGGATGCAGGAGCCGCGTTTGAGGGCCGCCGGCCGGGAGGGGCAGGGTGGTGTCCGTCCTAAGCATCCTTCTTTCTGCATCTCGGAAGTTGTAATGAACTTTAATTGCGAGCCCTCTCCTGTGCTATGGCTTCAATTTAGACTCCATCAAAATTAGCTAAAATCCACGGGGTTGATTTATTGCGTTTGCAATGGCCGTGCTCAAGGAACGTAATTCCTCCTGAAAATGCCACATGCCGTCGGAACAGGAAGCCAATTAGGGGCCCGAGGGTGATATATGAGCATTTTAACCAGCAGTTTACTTAATATCCCCATTAAACAAGACTCTTTGCATTAATCATTTCATTCTCCTGCAGTCTATAAGGCCCTTTAATTGCTGCTTCAATGAGCCCTGTGTTTCAGTCCAAATTCAATCTCGGATCGGGAGAGAGAGATGCTTTGCAGGCCTCCGCTGCCCAGCTGCCAGGAGCTGTCAGATGTGATCACGCAGGTTTTCACGTTCCTCACAGTCTCATTGGAGCTCCGTGAGATTGACAGAAACCCTGCAGACTGTGTGTGTGTGCATGTGTGGTGTGGGGAAGAGAGAGAATGCGTGTGTCTGCAGGGCGGGGAAAGGATGTGTGTGTGTGCGTGTGTGTATGGTGGGGAAATGGGTGTGTGTGTAGAATGTGTGTGTGTGCATGTGAAGGGGAGAGAAAGAAAGTGTGTATGTGTGCATGTGTGTGTGGGGGGGTGGAAATGTGTGAGTGCGTGCATGTGTGTATGGTGGGGAAATGGGTGTGTGTACACAACGTGTGTGTGTGCACAGCAGGGAGATGGGTGGGGTGTGTGGAGAGAATGTGTGTGTGTGAACGGTGGGGAAGCAATGTATGTCTGTAGAATGTGTGTGTGTGCATGTGTGGGGGAGAGAGAGAAAGTGTGTGTGTGTGCATGTGTGTGTCGGTGGAGAAATGTGTGTGTGTAGAATGTGTGTAGGTGTGTATGGAAGAGAAATGTGTGTGTGTGTAGAATGTGTGTAGGTGTGTGTAGGGGGAAAATATATGTGTGTGCACAGCAGGGAAATGTGTGGGTGTGTGTGGAGAGAACATGGGTGTATGTATGGTGGGGAAATGATGTATGTCTGTAGAATGTGTGTGCATGTGTGTGTGGGGGAGAGAGAAAGTGTGTGTGTGTGGTGGGGAAATGTGTGTGTGTGTGTAGAATGTGTGTAGGTTTGTATGGAGGGGAAATGTATAGGTGTGTGTGTGTGTGTGTGTGTGTGTGTGTAGCAGAGAAATGAGGTACATCTGTGGAATCTGTGTGTGTGTGTGTGCTGAGAGAGAAAATGTGTGTGTGTGTATAGCGGGGAAACATGTGTGCACATGTGTAGAAGGTGTGTGTGTGTGTGTGTGTGTGTGTACGGTGAGGAAATATGTAGGTATGTGTAGAGAGAGACAGAGACAGTGTCTGTATACGGCAAGGGGAGTGTGTGGGTGTGTGGGGAGAGAGAGTGTGGGCAGGTGTGTATGGAGGGGATGAGAGTGTGTGCAGGTGTGTATGGAGGGGATGTATATGTGTGTGTACAGCAGGGAAGTGTGTGGGTGTGTGGGGAGAGAGAGAAAATGTGTGGGTGTGTAGAAGGGGTGTGTGTGTGTATACACAGTGGGGAAATGATGTACATCTGTAAAATATGTGTGTGCGTGTGTGTGTGGAGAGTTAGAAAGTGTGTGTGTGTGCTGCAGGGAAATGTGTGTGTGGAATGTATGTGCGTGTGTGTGCTGCAGGGAAATGTGTGTGTGTGTACAAAGTGTGTGCATGTATATGGCGTGGAAACAAGAGGTGGTCCACTCACAATTCTAAGGCCAACAGCCCCACCCTCCATTGCACTATTGATTAATCATGTTAGTTATTATCACAAACAATACTTACGTTAATTAATGATACTCATGTCATTATTTGAACCCGGGACTAAAACGCAGAGGCACGCCCTCCTGTTGCACCGAACATTCTTGATCTGATGAGCGATGGACAGATGGAAACGTCCTAGGGTCTGCCCAGAAATTGTGGCCGGGGGGCCGCGTGGGGCCTGGGAGCTGTGGGTGGGCCTGCAGCCAGAGGCCCCAGTGCTGGGCAGGCTCAGCCGGCACGTCCTGTGTCTGCCTCGCGTCCTGGAGAGTCTCATGGCTGCTTTCCTTCCCCACGTCTGCTATTAGACGACTAGGGTCCTGGAGTCTCGATGCCCCCCTCTGGGGTGGGGTGGGGGGACAAGCTGGGTCTGCAGGGACAGCCCAGCCGTGAGACAGGACATCGGGGAGAAGCTCGCGGGAATGCCGGGGTCGGGGGCGATTGGACCCGGCAGCCTCCTCTGTGGGTGGCCTGGGCCCCCTTTCCTTGGCCAGAAACTCAAGACAGAGCGTGGAGCCCTGGCCCTCATATTTCTTGCTCAGTGTGAAAACCTGGCAGAAAGAACCGCCCCGCCCCCAACCCCAGGCCTCGGGGATCCAACTCTAGGGTGGATTTTTGTGCAATGAGTGCGTGTGTGTGTTGGCGGGAGTCGGAAAGAGCTGCTGGACTTTTTCCTTGGCTGAAAAGCTCGTTAGGAACCTCAGCGCTCACCTGCCAGCCCCTCACGCTGTCTGTGTGTGTCTCCGTGTGTCCCCCAGGGACCTGTTTCCCACTCCTCTTTTCCGCCCTGGCCAAGTGCCAGCCTCCACGGGTGGCCGTAGACTCTGGCCCAGGCTGTCCAATGGAGCACAGGGGTTTGTCAGCGAGTGAAGCATAGACTTTCAGTCAGATCCAGTAATCTCACTCCTGGGTGTGAATGCATGTGTATCAAAAAGAATCAAAAAGAAGAATGCACACAAAAATTTAGACATGTGAGTTCATGGCAGCACTGTTCTCAACAATCAAAAAGTGGAAGCAAGCCAAGTGTCCATGGATGGATGGTTAGATGGATGGGTGGTTAGATGGACGGGTGGTTGGGTGAAAGCAAGGAGGATGGATGGATGGATGATGGATGGGTAGGTGGATGGATGGATGGGTGGATGAGTGGATGAGTGATGGATGGATGGGTAGGTGGATGAATGGATGGGTGGATGGATGGATGCGTGGATGATGGGTGGGTAGTTGGATGGATGGATGGATAGATGGGTGGAGGAGTGGATGAATGATGGATGGATGGATGGATGGTGGATGGATGGACGGATGATGGATGGGTAGGTAGATGGATGGATGTTTGTGTGGATGGGTGGATGAGTGGATGAATGATGGATGGATAGATGGATGGATGGTGGACGGATGGATGGAAGGATGGTTGGCTGAATGCATGGATGATGGTTGGGTGGGTGGATGCACGGATGGATGGATATTGGATGGATGGGTGGATGATGGATGGCTAGGTGGATGAATGGATGGGTGGGTGGATAATGGATGGATGATGGATGGGTAGGTGGATGGATGGGTGGGTGGGTGGATGGATGAATGGATGGATGGATTGTTGGGTGGATGAATGGATGGATGACAGATGGGTGGGTGGATGGATGGATGTTTGTGTGGATGGGTGGATGAGTGGATGAATGATGGATGGATGGATGGATGGATGGGTGAATACGCAGCATGGGGACCCATCCACTCAGTGGAATATTACACAGCCATGAAAAGGAGGGAAGCTCTGACACGGGCCACAGTGTGGCTGGACTTTGAACACGGTGTGCTCACTGACAAACACAGAAGGACACACAGTGGGCGAGTCCATTTATAGGAAGGTCCTGAACAGCCGAATCCTCAGGCAGAAAGTGCATTAGTGATGCCGGGGCCTGGGGGAGGGGAGAGGGAGTGACCGCTCATGGGGAAGGATGTCCTCTGGGGGGGGTGAGAACGTTCTGGAACCAGATGGAGGTGGTGGTTGCACAACACTGTGAACCCCCTAAACCAAGCCCCACTGGATGGAACTGTCCACTTCCAAATGGATAAAACCACGAATTTGATGTTATGAGATTCATAAAGAATTTTCCTGTTATGTTGATTAGAAATGAACTGGTTCTCGGTGGGAGGGAACCCTCCTCATCTAGTCTTATGAGAACCAGCTCAAATCGGGCCCCTTGGCAACCATGGATGGATGGATGGATGATGGATGGATGGGTGGATGGTTGGATGGATGGACAGATGGATGATGGATGAATGAGAGTCTCATTTTTTGTTGTTGGCTTATGTTTCATCTGTGAGAAACCTTCAAGCCTGGCTGACCTGTCCACACAGCCTGCTCACCAAAACGAGTAGAAAACGCTGCCTCTTATAAGATGCTCAGAAAGGGTCCTGAGGATCCAGCCACCTGTGGCCCTTGGGACGCCTCCCCCGGGAACCTGGCTGTGGGTCGGCAGAGACCACCATGTCACGTGTGTCTCCCTGCCTGGTTGAGGGCACCTAAGCCCACAGCTGGACGTGATGTCCACGTCACAGACTGGGAGGGGGCCCGGTTCTCTGAGCGGGGTTGGGTCACCAGGACACTGTCAAGGAGGGAGTTTAGCCAGAGAGCGTCCTGGGACCGTGACAAGCTTTGGAAGTTTACTTGCTACACAGGCAGACAGGCAAGGGAGGCAGACAGGCACGTTGGCGTGGAGGAGCGTCAGATAGAATGAAAAGCTTTACTTTCAGCTGACACGAATCAGAAGATCGGACGCTCACTTTCCAGTCAGGGCGAGGAATGCAAAAAATGGTGCAAACGAGCTTATTCAAAAGACAGAAAGAGCATTTCAGACGTAGTTGTGGAATGGCTAAGTCATGTCGACTCTTTGTGACCCCATGGACTGTAGCCCCCCAGGCTTCTCCATGGGATTCTCCAGGCAAGAATCCTGGAGTGGGTTGCCAGGTCCTTCTCCAGGGAAATCAACTATAAGCCTATAAAAAAATTTTTTTTAAAAAAAGAAGAAATGGGGTCTGGGGAAGTTGAATGTCTCAGATGGGCATGGAGACACTTATACTTTGCACATGTGTCCCCCGTCAAACCACCAGCCTCTGGGGGACATGGGCACCCACGTTCAACCTGGAGGAGGGTTTGTAAACCTTTACTGTCCAAGGAACAGGGAACCTCGATAAAGTGGCACCTACTGTTTCCTCAGCTTTTTGTTTTTCTTGATGCATGTGGTGAGCTATATAGAAAGGTTAGATTATTTTTTTGGTCATGTTTTGAGGCTTACAGGCTCTTAGCTTCCCGATCAGGGATGGAATCCCTGCTCCGTTCACTGGAAGCTCGAAGTTCTAACTCCTGAACTGCCAGGGAAGCCCCTAGAAATGTTAGACTTATTTTTTAAAGTTAATTTTTATGGGAGTGTAGTTGTTTTACACTGCTGTGTGTTTCTGCTGTGCAGCAAAGTGAATCAGCTATACCTGTATGTATGTATTAGCCTCTCTTTTTTTGGATTTCCTTTCCATTTGGGTCACAAAGTGCTAAGCAGAGTTCCCTGCGCTGTGCAGCGTCTTCTCCTTAGTTACCTATTTTATGCACGTGCTCAGTCGCTCAGTCGTGTCTGACTCTTGGGGACCCCGTGGACTGCAGCCCACCAGGCTCCTCTGTCCATGGGATTCTCCAGGCAAGAATACTGGAGTGGGTTGCCAGATCCTCCAGGGGATCTCCCCAACCCAGGGATTGAACCCCTGTCTCCTGCACTGCAGGCGATTCTTTCCACTGAGCCGCCTGGGAAGCCCCTCTATTTTATACATAGTATCGACAGTATACACGCGTTGATCCTAATCTCCCCCTTCACCCTGTATCCTTCCCGCTTGGTGTCCATACATTTGTTGTCTACAGCTCTGCCTCTCTCTGTGCTTTGCAAATAAATTCCTCTCTAAGGTTAGATTGTTAAGAGAAATGAAAAGATGGCCATCTATATATATAAATATATATATATATAGTTACAATGTCTTTCCACGCTCAGAACCCAGCATTCACAGAGACTCAGAGAGTCTGTGAGATTGTAAGGAAAAGAACAAAGCTGAAAAAAAACAAAACCGGCATAAACACGAAGAGAGACACCTCTGCAAGGCTGAACGAGTACTTTCTCGGTGCTGCTGAGAGGACGTGAGGAGGTGAGCACGGTGGTGTGCGTCTCAGACCCCATCTTCTTACAAACGAGGCGGCTTCCCACACGGGGAGGCAGGGAATCGTGTCCGAAATTCTCGTCTGCAGAATGGGCCTGACTTTGCGAAAGGCGAGTGTCAGTAATTTGCAGGGCACCTTTAAGGGAGGTGTAACAGCCTGCTCCAGAAATATAATGAGAGGCCTATTGCTTGCCCTTCTTTCTTCAAACCAGTGCCTGAGAAAAAAAAAGAAAACAAACCCAGCCTTGCCCCTGAGCTGTAAACGTCTGGTTTGTATTCATGCCGCATAGATTTGCAATTTTTAAACGGCTAGACCTGTTTTCCGAAGCTATTCACATGCCTAGTGGACACCTGTTGTGTTTTGGGTTAATCAGCGAACAGATAATTGGGCGACAGGCACCCCGACCTCCTGAACCAAGGCTGCGTCAACGGATGTCCGAGGCGAATCGCAAACACACGCCGAGAAACCCACGAGCGCGTTTGCAACGGTAGAGCGCGTCCTTTTCTAGGATTTTTATTATTTTAAACGTCGCGTCGCGCGCAGACAAAAGACGCGTCTTGCTTGGCCTGACTGTGTAAGCAGCCTTCCCCTCGGTCTGTATTCTGGGGCCCTTCCCGAGAAGCAGTTGACAGTTTTGTTGTAAATTGTCTTAAACATGCTTTTCCCAGTGGCATGTTGAAACGCATCCATTAGCAATTATTATAAACAGGAGGTTTCGAGAGTTGCTTTTTTTTGGTCCCCAAGCACACTGAGAACTAAACCACAGGCAGCACCGTGTCATATTTTCTGACCCAGATTGCGGTACTCTACAGGGGAAAGCAAGGGAAAAGCAGGACCTGGGTGTGAGCTCTGGGCCCGGAGGCGGCCGGCTGACGCGTTTCTCTGGTGGGGGGGGGGGCCCGGCCCCGTCATATTGAGGGCCTAGAGGGCCCTGTGTCTCGGGGCTCAGGGACCTCACGGGTGCATTGGAGGCCCCCATGAGCTATTTTGGTGCTTTGCTTCTGCTAATGGGGAGAAAAGCAGAGGCAGGAGCAGGGATGCCAGGGCCCGTGTTGCAGCCAGGATACCGGAAGCTTCACCTGCTTACGGATTATCCACGGATGTCATCTCCGCCTTCCCCGGAGACACCGGGATGAAGCTAGTAAGGTTGTTCCAGAGCATTTACACGAGAAAAATCACATTTGTCTGAAGCCTAACTCGAATGCTAACCTTCCGCACGAGTTCTTTCCAGCATGGCTCAGAAACGGGTCCCCTCTCATCCAAACCTCAAGACTTTGGGAAAGGACGGACGTGCCCCTGGAGAAGGTGCCCCAGGCATTCAGGCAGACTCATCTGCATACTCGAGTCCACAGGACCTTCTTATTAACAGGGCCGCGTGCGTGCCGAGTTGCTCAGTTGTGCCCGACTCTGAGACCCCATAACTGCAGCCCGCAAGGCTCCTCGGTCCATGGGATTCTCCAGGCAAGAAGACTGGAGTGGGTTGCCATGCCCCCCTCCAGGATGTCCATTTCATGCGCCCTGAATGTATGAGGGTTGGTCCCCACAGCACGCCCCATTCGTATACCACCAGCTCCCCAAATGTAAATATCAGTTGCACATTTCAGGCCTAATGACCCCTTTAAAATACACGTGTAACTGTGTCCAAAAAAAAAAAAAAACCGCAACAAAATAGAACTTAAAAATATATTCAATTATCCTTTTGTAAAATGCAGCCGCGCCATGCCTTTGACAGGTAAATGAATGGATTTTATTAAGCCGCCCATTACGGGCTGTGATGATTTCGTATTCCTTTTGTATCGTGCCGTCGTCATCGGGGTCTGTGGGGAGTCGGGAGTCCCTTCTCTTCATTTCCCACATTGATTCTTGCGTGAGAGGGCTACATTGAATAATTAATACACTTCCCATGATGGATGGCTCGCGTGGCCGGGATATTAGGTTATCAATCACGACCCACTTGTTCTAATGTAATCATATTGAAAACGTGTCAGGAGCTGTTTATCCAGGGATGACGAGGGGCAGGCGTCCCGGGACGCCGTCTCCAGCCACGGCCGGGAGCAGCGGGAGTTGGAGGAGTCCCCTTTGTGCTTAGAAAACCCTACGGATTCCTTCGGCTTCCAGCCGCCGCCCCGTTGCTATGTTCCCATGCGTGCATGCTGAGTTGCTTCGGTCGTGCCTGACTCTGCAACCTTCTGGACTGTAGCCTGCCAGGCTCCTCTGTCCGTGGGGATTCTCCACGCGAGAACACCGGAGTGGGTTGCCATGCCCTCCTCCAGGGGATCTTCCCAACCCAGGGATTGAACCCCGGTCTCCTGCATTGGCAGGCAGATTCTTAACTGCTGGAGCTCCAGGGAAGCTCTCTCCATCTTATAACAGCACAAACACACCACCCTCTGTTACCCCAATCACCCCTGGAGGCCCCACTTCCTAACAGCATCCCACTGAGGGGGACGGCGCTGCCACATACGAATGTGGGGAGGGGTGAGTGCTCAACGTTCAGAAAACTAAGATCATGGCATCTGGTCCCATCATTCCATGGGAAATAGATGGGGAAACAGTGTGAACAGTGTCAGACTTTATTTTGGGGGGCTCCAAAATCACTACAGATGGTGATTGCTGCCATGAAATTAGAAGAGGCTTACTCCTTGGAAGGAAAGTTATGACCAACCTAGATGGATGCATATGAAAAAGCAGAGACATTGCTTTGCCCACAAAGGTCCGTCTAGTCAAGGCTATAGTTTTTCCAGTGGTCACGTATGGATGTAAGAGTGGGACTGTGAAGAAAGCTGGGCACCGAAGAATTGATGCTTTTGAACTGTGGTGTTGGAGAAGACTCTTGAGAGTCCCTTGGACTGCAGGGAGATCCAACCAGTCCATTCTGAAGGAGATCAGTCCTGGGTGTTCATTGGAAGGACTGATGCTAAAGCTGAAACTCCAATACTTTGGCTACCTCATGTGAAGGGTTGACTCACTGGAAAAGACTCTGATGCTGGGAGGGATTAGGGGCAGAAGGAGAAGGGGACGACAGAGGATGAGATGGCCGGATGGCATCACCGACTCAATGGACATGAGTTTGAGTGAACTCCGGGAGTTGGTGATGGACAGGGAGGCCTGGCGTGCTGTGATTCATGGGGTGGCAAAGAGTCAAACACAACTGAGCAACTGAACTGAACTGAGTGCTAAGTCACCTCATTCATGACTGACTCTTTGCGACCCCATGGACTGTAGCCCACCAGGTTCCTCTGTCATGGGATTCTCCAGGCAAGAATCCTGGAGTGGGTTTCCAAGCCCTTCTCCAAGTTGTCTCCAAATTGCCCAGCATTGCTGTATACAAAGTGCCTTTTGTTCACCTGATTCATGGTGATTTTCACAGCTTGACAGATGACGGAGCTGAGATGACTTGGCTGGTTTTCGGCATTTGATTCTGGCAGGTGTCAGCACAGGGGCCGCTCCCTCTGTGGAGATGCCTGAGGGTGACTGTGTGTCCCTCAGTTGCACATGGACTCTGTGGGCAGAGCTGTGGGGTCTAATCGTCCTTGCAGCAGGGTTACCAGGCCCCACGGGGACGTTGAAGCCGGCTTGGCATGAGGTGAGATGTCAGGCACCACCCCAGGGATGCCAGGTAGGAGAACAGAAGCAAACCCCAGGCCAGGCTGGACCCTGGGGCACTTGGGAGGAGATGTCCACGTTTCCTGAAGGGGGGCAGACAGGAGGTGCCACTCCCAGAAATGGAATCAGCTCAGCTGTGCAGACCAGGGATGGATCTGTCCTGGGGTTCACTTCACCCCCAGGACAGGGAGCAGACGCTAGGGCATCCAACCCAGAAAGCAAGTCACTCACACACAGCTCACTCACACTCCAGACAGCTCTTCCCCATCAGCCCACCGCCTGCCCAGTGCCTGAACTTGAAACAACGTGTCCTCCGTTATCTGACCTCCAGCCAACTGTCTCCCCATCTCCCGACCTCCGGACAAATCTCCACCACCCGACCTCCAGATGACTCTCCCCATCACCTGACCTCGGGACGACTCTCCCCGTCACCCGACCTCCGGACGACTCTCCCCATCACCTGACCTCCGGACGACTCTCTATCACCCGACCTCCGGACGACTCTCCCCATCATCCGACCTCCAGACAGCTCTCCCCCATCAGCTCACCTCCAGACAACTCTCCCCATCATCGGACCTCTAGACTACTCTCCATAACCCGACCTCTGGACGACTCTCCCCATCACCTCACCTCCAGACAACTCTCTCCATCACCTGACCTCCAGCCAACTCTGTCCCCTGTCACGTGACCTCCAGCCAATTCTGTCTCCCATCCACGGGCTCTTCCCTCTGTAAATTCTTCAGGGACGCTGGCTCAGTGACCGAATGGTCGCTACAGGGCATCTGAAAACTGCCTAGAGGCTTGGGGAAGTAAATTGAAAAATCGCCAGTAATTTTCACCCTGTGCTTACAATTGCTATTGACCCTGGGTCAGAGGTCCTGCCTCTCTGTGTTCCGATGTTCACACTGTCATACAAACAGGACTCAGGCGCTTATGTGTATAAGGTGTGTGTGAAATTTGCTGGGTGAAATATCAACAACCTCAGCTATGCAGATGATACCTCTCTAACATCAGAAAGCAAAGAGGAACTAAAGAGCCTCTTGATCTTGGTGAAACGGGAGAGTGAAAAAGCTGTCTTAAAACTCAGCATTCAAAAAACTAAGATCATGGCATCCAGCCCCATCACTTAATGGCAAATCCAAGGCGAAAACTGGAAGCAGTGACAGATTTTCTTCCCTTTGGTTCTGAAATCACTTGGGATGGTGACTGCAACCATGAAATTAAAAGACACTTGCTCCTTGGAAGGAAAGCTATGACAAACCTAGACAGCATATGAAAAAGCAGAGACATCACTTTGCCAACAAAGGTCCATATAGTCATAGCCATGATTTTTCCAGTAGTCATGTACAGATGTGAAATTTGGACCATATAGAAGGCTGAGCGCCAAAGAATTGATGCTTTTGAACTGTGGTGTTGGAGAAGACTCTTGAGAGTCCCTTGGACTGCAAAGAGATCCAACCAGTCCATCCTAAAGGAGATCAGTCCTGAATATTCATTGGAAGGACTGATGCTGAAGCTGAAACTCCAATACTTTGATCACCTGATGCAAAGAACCGGCTCATTGGAAAAGACACTGATGCTGGGAAAGATTGAAGGTCGGAGAAGGGGATGACAGAGGATGAGATGGTTGCATGGCATCACCAACTCGATGGACATGAGTTTGAGCAAACTCCAGGAGTTGGTGATGGACAGGGAAGGCCTGGTGTGCTGCAGTCCATGGGGTCACATAGAGTTGGACACGACTTAGCGACTAACCACACGCAATATAAATTTACATATTCATACAATTATCTATTATGAATTTATATAGCTATATAATCCCCTACTCCAGTATTCTTGCCTGGAGAATCCCCGGACAGAGGAGCCTAGCGCACTCCCACCCGTGGGGCGGCAAAGTCGGATACCACTGAGCGACTAAGCACAGCACATTAGCTATAATATGTGTGAAAGTGTTAGTCACTCTTTGCCACCCCACGGACTATAGCCCACCAGGCTCCTGTGTCCAGATTTGATTTCCTTTAGGACTGACTGGTTGGATCTCCTTGCTGTCCTAAGGACTGTCAAGAGTCTTCTCCAACACCACAGTTCAAAAGCATCAATTCTTTGGTGCTCAGCCTTCTTTATGGTCCAACTCTCACATCCGTACATGACTACTGGAAAAACCATGGCTTTGACTAGACGGACCTTTGTTGGCAAAGTGATGTCTCTGCTTTTTAATACACTGTCTAGTTTGGTCGTAGCTTTTCTTCCAAGGAGCAAGCGTCTTTTAATTTATTTCTATGAAAGCTCCCTAATGAGGGCTACACCTCAGGCATCCAGTCCTGTTAGGATGTCTGCTCGAACGCACGGTGGAAAGACCGATGGACAAATAACAGGAAGATAAAGCACAGGTACTTGCTTGCACACACGTGTGTGCACTGGTGCGCACGGCAACACCAGGCGTGTCAGAGATTCTGGCTCCGTTGAAACTCTCCTTCCGCCCGCAAGGTCACTTGTGGCAATAATCAGCTGATTAGAAGTGTAATCTATCATGCAAGTAATAGCAATTTAGTGCGCGAGTTTAATGCAGCTTGGTTTAATCATTAGCTCCAGCCTGTCAGCCGCGTAACCCACAAGGGACCGCGGGTATGCATGATTTAGCAGGCGACCCCTGACCCCCCGGAGCAGAAGGCATGCCTTCAAGGCAGAATCAGGACACACCATCGGCCAGACCCACTCACCAACAATTATTAGCCTTTACAGCCGGACTGTCATTTTAGCAAGAAAAGAGGGCACAGAGGGTAAAAAAAAAAAAAAAAAAAGAAAGAAAGAAAGAAAACGTAGTGAATCTTACCCAGTGAAGAGTTAGCATTCACTCCAGACCCAGCTTCAGGAGGAAACGCAGCAAATCGCAGCCTTGTCCCAGGGCGCCCCAGCAGCAAACTGTTCCTGTTCGCTGACTGGTGGTTGCGGCTTTTCCGCTGATTTCCAGGCGTGGGACTGAGACAAAGAGGGAAGGAAGGGGTGGGAAGGGCTTCGGGGGGCGCTCGTGGTAAAGAACCCACCTGCTAATGCAGGAGATGAGACGGAAGAGACGCAAGTTAGATCCCTGGGTGGGGAAGATCCGCTGGAGGAGGGCATGGCAACCCACTCCAGTGCTCTTGCCTGGAGAATCCCATGGACAGAGGAGCCCGGCGGGCTACAGTCCACGGGGTCACAAACAGTCGTACACGACTGAGCGACTAACACTGGCAAGACGACACACAGCCAACGTTATAAGAGCTGAGTTTCAGCTGAGATGTGTTGGCTCCATCTTCTCCGAGCAGTGTCGGTAGAGGGTAGCTGTGATGCTGAAACCTAGGGTGCCACTGCCTTACATACCTGGACACAAGCCCCTTTAAAAGACCAGCGGTGCCCAGACCCTGCCCGACAGTGGTGTCCACCCGAAACCCCAGGACTTTTGCACATGCTGCTCCTGCGTCTGGAATCCTTGCTCCTGGCAAGAGCTCTTTCTACAGGTCGGCTCTGCAGAGGAACTGTCCCTGACCACCCCACCCCCTCGCACTGCAGCCCGTCAGCCCGTCTCCACCCCAGGAATTTTCAGTGCGGGAATTGAAGCCCCGTGAGCACGACGTCCCGTTACCTGCGTGCCATCTTCCACCTTCTCCTCCTGACAACATGACCCCGGAGCACTCGCTGATGAGTTTCTCATTGTGGGGAGCTGCCAGCCTGGGGCAGGCGCTGGGGTTTGGGGTTTGGGGGTGCATGCAGGTGAGTGTGGCCACCTTGGGGGCCCGCGTACAAGCTGACGTGGTTTCCAGGCCTGGCAAAGAATCCTAGGAACTGGTGTCTGGGTCCTCTTAGGGCTCGGGTGCCGCTGAGCGGGGTTCCTTGCAAAGCAAATAATATCTGGCAACTTGTTTTGTTACTCTGTTAGTTGCTGAGTCGTGTGCGACTCCACGGACTGCAGCCCGCCAGGCTCCTCTGTCCGTGGGCTTCTCCAGGCAAGGATACTGGAGTGGATTGCCGTTGCCTTCTCCAGGGCATCTTCCTCACCCAGGGATGGAAGCCAGGTCTCCCACATTGCAGGCAGATTCTTTATTGTTCAAGCCTCCGTGGATTCCCTAACCGGCCTGGACAGGGAGTGTTTCCAAACTCATCTACATAGCTGCCTGGGGACAAACGAGTGTCTTGCTGCATTTCGACCCCCCGTTTATGGGGTCCCCGGGGGCTGATGGAGGGGACAAGGGGGTGGCTGTGGCCTCCAGGGTCTTAGAGCTCACGTAGTCTTGGCTGGAGGTTTCCCTCGAAATAACGTGAGGATGCTGGAAAGGGAGCAGTTGGTGTGAAGATGCTGGCGCGGTCCCTGTCCGTCTCCACCTCTGCTCGTCCCTGCTGCTCACTTCTCCCGTCAGATTTTGACTGTAACTGATGCGTGCGTGTTTTGTTTGCGGTCTGGCCTCCTTACCTTACCCTGTTTCTAATTATTTTCGGGCTGATTTTTCACTTCTGTGTCTCCCTGTCTCTGCTGAAATTTCATCTCTTCCCCAAATGGAAGTTTCCGCGGGTCAGGAGGCACCTCCCTTCCTAGCGTCCCCAGGCCCATTGTCCGCTCAGACAAGAATCGCACTGTGCTCTCTGATTATAAAGATGCATTAATGCCCGGTCATAATCCACTAATTATGACGAACGGCTGGTTTCCTGGGTATTAGTGGGGGGAACTCATATTCATTACCTTTCTCTGGGTCTGTTCATCTTTTCTTTCTACCCTGGACCATAGATTTCTGCCTTTAAGGATACTGATCGTGAAATTTCTTTAAAAAAGCAAAGTCTTCAACAAAGTATAAAATATAGCAGTAATGTATAAAAAGACACTGGGGCTTCCCCGGTGGCTCAGTGGTAAAGAACTCACCTGGCAATGCAGGAGACACAGCAAACGTGAGTTTGATCCCTGGGTTGGGAAGATCCCCTAGACGAGGGCATGGCAAGCCACTCCAGTATTCTTGCCTGGAGAATCCCACGGACAGAGGAGCAAGGCAGGCTATAGTTCATGGGGTCCCAAAGAGTTGGACATGACTGAGTGACTAAACAAAACAACAGAAAATAAGCTTCAAGGTATAAAATATGCTGTAAGGTAAAAATAAGCTACAAGGATACATTTACACAACTAAACTACAAGGGTGTGTGTATATAAGATATATGCTGCTGCTAAGTCGCTTCAGTCGTGTCCAACTCTGTGCGACCCCATAGACGGCAGCCCACCAGGCTCCCCCGTCCCTGGGATTCTCCAGGCAAGAACACTGGAGTGGGTTGCCATTGCCTTCTCCAATGCATAAAGTGAAAAGTGAAAGTGAAGTCGCTCAGTCGTGTCCGACTCTTCACAACCCCATGGACTGCAGCCTACCAAGCTGCTCCGTCCACGGGATTTTCCAGGCAAGAGTACTGGAGTGGGGTGCCATTGCCTTCTCCGACAAGATATATAATGAGCTACAAATACATACTACACAGCAGGGGGAGTATAGCCAGTATTTTATAATAACTGTAAATGGAGTATAACCTTTAAAAATAATCAATCTTTATTCTTAACAGACACTAGCTCCTTAGAAAGAAAGCTGTGACAAACCTAGACAGTGTATTAAAAAGCAGAGACATCCCTTTGCCAACAAGGATCTGTCTAGTCAAAGCTATGGTTTTTCCAGTAGTCATGTACAGATGTGAGAGTTGGACCAAAAAGAAGGTTGAACGCCGAAGAATTGATGCTGTCAAACTGTGGTGCTGGAGAAGACTCTTGGGAGTCCGTTGGACTGCAAGGAGAGCAAACCGGTCAATCCTAAGAGAAATAAACCCTGAATATTCATTGGAAGGACTGATGCTGAAGCTGAAACTCCAATCCTTTGGCCACCGGATGCGAAGAACTGACTCATTTGAAAAGACCCTGATGCTGGGAAAGATTGAAGGCGGGAGGAGAAGGGGGACGACAGAGGATGAGATGGTTCGACGGCAACACCGACTCAATGGACAAGAGTTGGAACAACCTCCAGGAGACAGCGAAGGACCTTCGAGCCTGGCTCTAGTGCTGCAGTCCTTGGGGTCACAAAAAGTCAGACACGACTTAGTGACTGAACAACAGCACTTCTTAACATGTGCGATGACCTTGGTACTGTATTTGTAGACTTTTCAAATAAGGTTTGACAGAGATCCATGGTGAGAAATATACTGAATGTCATGATAGAGCACACACAAGATTTGATGAAACTGGAGAGAAAGTATGAACGAAATACGTCCTCGCCTAAAAAAAGAATCGCTGCTTTGCTTTCTGTGCCTGTACAGTGTCCCCACTCCCCTGCAGAGCGGGCGTGTGTGACGGTCCCCCCACGGCATTCTGTCTTTGGGGAAATTTGAGGAACTATAAAGCACTAAACTGAGATGGATACCTTTCTTTTTTTTTTTTTTGCTCCATGTCACCTGGTTTTTATTATTATTCCTGGACCCCAGATGTGCAGATCAGGAAATAGGTCACTTGTCATGGGTTTTGAGGTTTTGGAACAAAAGAAGTAGATGGTTACAAAGTATTCTCTGCAGTAGAGTAATGAGCAAGCTGGTTCCTAGTTTGACGGTGATTTCATGTATGTTTTTCCTCCCAGAAGGGAGGCAGATGACTGCTGGGTGCATGCCGCGGTTTATTCTTACGGCTGCTTTCCCAAATCAGCGGACGCTGGCAAAGGGAGGGCTGGGGGTCCTCACGGTGGCGACTTCATGCCAGTAGCCAGGACCTCCTGGGTGCAACGCAGGGCAGAGAGAGGACAGTGTGCTGATTTAAAAGCCTTTATTGAATTTGTTACAATATTGCTTCTGTTCTCTGTTTTGGTTTTTCTGACAGCAAGGCTCCTGGGATCTTAGGTTCCCGACCAGGGATCGAACCTGCGCCGTCTGCTTTGGAATACAGAGTCTCAGCCACTGGACCGCCAGGAAGGTCCCCTGAGGCTCCTGAAGCAGAGGGGAAATCTAAGCTGTGAAGGTCAGGGGTCCTTCAGAGTGTTCTTTCTTCAGGTGTTCTCAAGGAGAATCAGATTGTCTGCTCTGTGGCGCGGCAGTGGGTGACTACTGTTGGGGTTCTTTTGTTGGTGGTGAAGTTTATTAAACTTTACTAAAATCAACAAATTTCCAAGGGGAACATATGATTTTAACTTTATGTTTAAACCCTTATGTGTTGTACTGCTCCCGAGCCTCTCGTCTTGGAGCCTGGCCACACCAGTCTTCTTTCAATGGGTGGATGCGCCTGGTCAGGATGTTTCCTGTGAAGGGAATCACACACTCCGTGGCCTGCTGCGTCCTGCTTCTCTCAGCGAGCATCGTGTGCGCGGGGTCCACCCACGCTGTAGCCTGAGTCAGAGCTTCATTCCTTTTCATGCTGTGTCATATTCCACCGGGGGGATGTGCTGCAGGAATAAGCCAGTTCTGACTCGTGTTGGAGCCGTTTCTTACACTTCTCTCAGCTGTGCTTGTTATTATGATCACACTTGGTGGCCCACCTCAGAGAACCCTGCCGCTCTGCCTGACCATTAAAGGCCCCATCAGTTCAGTTCAGTCGCTCAGTCGTGTCCGACTCTTTGTGACCCCATGGACTGCAGCACGCCAGGCCTCCCTGTCCATCACCACCTCCCGGAGTCAACTCATGTCCATTGAGCCGGCGATGCCATCCAACCATCTCATCCTCTGTCGTCCCCTTCTCCTCCTGCCTTCGATCTTTCCCAGCATCATCCAGTGAGTCTTTTCCAGGCCACATACAGGATGGTTATTTTGAGACGTTAATTTGCCAACATCTTGGCGATCTGGCTCCCTGAACAAAGTTGTATTCCTTGTCTCGATACCTGTCTCTGATTCATCGGCCTGTCGTGGGGCAAGCAGAGTGAGGTTGGACTCAATAACAGATGGACCCCATGCTGTGTATCAATCCATCCATCCATCCACCTACTCACTTATCCATCCATCCATCCATCCACCCACTTATTCACCCATCCACCCATCCATCCACCCACTTATTCACCCATCCACCCATCCATCCACCCACTTATCCATCCATCCATCCACCCACTTACCATCCATCCATCCATCCACCTACTCACTTATCCATCCATCTATCCACCTACTCACTTATCCATCCATCCATCCACCCACTTATCCATCCATCCATCCACCTACTCACTTATCCATCCATCTATCCACCTACTCATTTATCCATCCATCCATCTACCCACTTACCATCCATCCATCCATCCACCTACTCACTTATCCATCCATCCATCCATCCACCCACTTATTCACCCATCCACCCATCCATCCACCTACTGTCTTATCCATCCATCCATCCACCCACTTATCCATCCATCCATCCACCTACTCACTTATCCATCCATCTATCCACCTACTCACTTATCCATCCATCCATCCACCCACTTATCCATCCATCCATCCACCTACTCACTTATCCATCCATCTATCCACCTACTCATTTATCCATCCATCCATCCACCCACTTATTCACCCATCCACCCATCCATCTACCTACTCACTTATCCATCCATCCATCCACCCACTTATCCATCCATCCATCCACCTACTCACTTATCCATCCATCTATCCACCTACTCACTTATCCATCCATCTATCCACCTACTCACTTATCCATCCATCCATCCACCCACTTATCCATCCATCCATCCACCTACTCACTTATCCATCCATCTATCCACCTACTCATTTATCCATCCATCCATCCACCCACTTATTCACCCATCCACCCATCCATCCACCTACTCACTTATCCATCCATCCATCCACCTACTCACTTATCCATCCATCCATCCACCCACTTATCCATCCATCCATCCACCTACTCACTTATCCATCCATCTATCCACCTACTCATTTATCCATCCATCCATTCACCCACTTATTCACCCATCCACCCATCCATCCACCTACTCACTTATCCATCCATCCATCCACCTACTCACTTATCCATCCATCCATCCACCCACTTATCCATCCATCCATCCACCTACTCACTTATCCATCCATCCATCCACCCACTTATCCATCCATCCATCCACCTACTCACTTATCCATCCATCTATCCACCTACTCATTTATCCATCCATCCATCCACCCACTTATTCACCCATCCACCCATCCATCCACCTACTCACTTATCCATCCATCCATCCACCTACTCACTTATCCATCCATCTATCCACCTACTCACTTATCCATCCATCTATCCACCTACTCACTTATCCATCCATCCATCCACCCACTTATCCATCCATCCATCCACCTACTCACTTATCCATCCATCTATCCACCTACTCATTTATCCATCCATCCATCCACCCACTTATTCACCCATCCAACCCATCCATCCACCTACTCACTTATCCATCCATCCATCCACCTACTCACTTATCCATCCATCTATCCACCTACTCATTTATCCATCCATCCATCCACCCACTTATTCACCCATCCACCCATCCATCCACCTACTCATTTATCCATCCATCCATCCACCCACTTATTCACCCATCCATCCATCCATCCACCCACTTATCCATCCATCCATCCACCTACTCACTTATCCATCCATCCATCCACCTACTCACTTATCCATCCATCCATCCACCCACTTATCCATCCATCCATCCACCTACTCACTTATCCATCCATCCATCCACCCACTTATCCATCCATCCATCCACCCACTTATCCACCCATCCATCCACCTACTCACTTATTCCATCCATCCATCCACCTACTCACTTATCCATCCATCCATCCACCCACTTATCCATCCATCCATCCACCTACTTCACTTATCCATCCATCCATCCACCCACTTATCCATCCATCCATCCACCTACTCACTTATCCATCCATCCATCCACCTACTCACTTATCCATCCATCCATCCACCTACTCATTTATCCATCCATCCATCCACCCACTTATCCACCCATCCATCCACCTACTCACTTATCCATCCATCCATCCACCCACTTATCCATCCATCCCATCCACCTACTCACTTATCCATCCATCTATCCACCTACTCATTTATCCATCCATCCATCCACCCACTTATTCACCCATCCACCCATCCATCCACCTACTCACTTATCCATCCATCCATCCACCTACTCACTTATCCATCCATCTATCCACCTACTCACTTATCCATCCATCTATCCACCTACTCACTTATCCATCCATCCATCCACCCACTTATCCATCCATCCATCCACCTACTCACTTATCCATCCATCTATCCACCTACTCATTTATCCATCCATCCATCCACCCACTTATTCACCCATCCACCCATCCATCCACCTACTCACTTATCCATCCATCCATCCACCTACTCACTTATCCATCCATCCATCCACCTACTCACTTATCCATCCATCATCCACCACTTATCCATCCATCCATCACCTACTCACTTATCCATCCATCCATCCACCCACTTATCCATCCATCCATCCACCTACTCACTTATCCATCCATCCTATCCACCTACTCATTTATCCATCCATCCATCCACCCACTTATTCACCCATCCACCCATCCATCCACCTACTCACTTATCCATCCATCCATCCACCTACTCACTTATCCATCCATCCATCCACCTACTCACTTATCCATCCATCCATCCACCTACTCACTTATCCATCCATCCATCCACCCACTTATCCATCCATCCATCCACCTACTCACTTATCCATCCATCTATCCACCTACTCATTTATCCATCCATCCATCCACCCACTTATTCACCCATCCACCATCCATCCACCTACTCACTTATCCATCCATCCATCCACCTACTCACTTATCCATCCATCTATCCACCTACTCATTTATCCATCCATCATCCACCACTTATCACCATCCACCATCCATCCACCTACTCATTTATCCATCCATCCATCCACCCACTTATTCACATCCATCCATCCATCCACCCACTTATCCATCCATCCATCCACCTACTCACTTATCCATCCATCCATCCACCTACTCACTTATCCATCCATCCATCCACCCACTATTCACCATCCATCCATCCATCCACCCACTTATCCATCCATCCATCCACCTACTCACTTATCCATCCATCCATCCACCTACTCACTTATCCATCCATCCATCCACCCACTTATCCACCCATCCATCCACCTACTCACTTATCCATCCATCCATCCACCTACTCACTTATCCATCCATCCATCCACCACTTATCCATCCATCCATCCACCTACTCACTTATCCATCCATCCATCCACCTACTCACTTATCCATCCATCCATCCACCTACTCACTTATCCATCCATCCATCCACCTACTCACTTATCCATCCATCCATCCACCTACTCACTTATCCATCCATCCATCCACCTACTCACTTATCCATCCATCCATCCACCTACTCACTTATCCATCCATCCACCTACTCACTTATCCATCCATCCATCCACCCACTCACTTATCCATCCATCCATCCACCCACTCACTTATCCATCCATCCATCCACCCACTTATCATCCATCCATCCACCCACTCACTTATCCATCCATCCATCCACCTACTCACTTATCCATCCATCCATCCACCTATCATTTATCCATCCATCCATCCACCCCTATTCACATCCACCATCCATCCACCTACTCACTTATCCATCCATCCATCCACCTACTCACTTATCCATCCATCATCCACCTACTCATTATCCATCCATCCATCCACCCACTTATTCACCATCCACCCATCCATCCACCTACTCATTTATCCATCCATCCATCCACCCACTTATTCCCCATCCATCCATCATCCACCCACTTATCCATCCATCCATCCACCTACTCACTTATCCATCCATCCATCCACCTACTCACTTATCCATCCATCCATCCACCCACTTATCCATCCATCCATCCACCTACTCACTTATCCATCCATCCATCCACCCACTTATCCATCCATCCATCCACCCACTTATCCACCCATCCATCCACCTACTCACTTATCCATCCATCCATCCACCTACTCACTTATCCATCCATCCATCCACCCACTTATCCATCCATCCATCCACCTACTCACTTATCCATCCATCCATCCACCCACTTATCCATCCATCCATCCACCTACTCACTTATCCATCCATCCATCCACCTACTCACTTATCCATCCATCCATCCACCTACTCATTTATCCATCCATCCATCCACCCACTTATCCACCCATCCATCCACCTACTCACTTATCCATCCATCCATCCACCCACTTATCCATCCATCCATCCACCTACTCACTTATCCATCCATCTATCCACCTACTCATTTATCCATCCATCCATCCACCACTTATTCACCCATCACCATCCATCCACCTACTCACTTATCCATCCATCCATCCACTACTCACTTATCCATCCATCTATCCACCTACTCACTTATCCATCCATCTATCCACCTACTCACTTATCCATCCATCCATCCACCCACTTATCCATCCATCCATCCACCTACTCACTTATCCATCCATCTATCACCTACTCATTTATCCATCCATCCATCCACCACTTATTCACCCATCCACCATCCATCACCTACTCACTTATCCATCCATCCATCCACCTACTCACTTATCCATCCATCCATCCACCTACTCATTTATCCATCCATCCATCCACCCACTTATCCACCCATCCATCCACCTACTCACTTATCCATCCATCCATCCACCCACTTATCCATCCATCCATCCACCTACTCACTTATCCATCCATCTATCCACCTACTCATTTATCCATCCATCCATCCACCCACTTATTCACCCATCCACCCATCCATCCACCTACTCACTTATCCATCCATCCATCCACCTACTCACTTATCCATCCATCCATCCACCTACTCACTTATCCATCCATCTATCCACCTACTCACTTATCCATCCATCCATCCACCCACTTATCCATCCATCCATCCACCTACTCACTTATCCATCCATCTATCCACCTACTCATTTATCCATCCATCCATCCACCCACTTATTCACCCATCCACCCATCCATCCACCTACTCACTTATCCATCCATCCATCCACCTACTCACTTATCCATCCATCTATCCACCTACTCATTTATCCATCCATCCATCCACCCACTTATTCACCCATCCACCCATCCATCCACCTACTCATTTATCCATCCATCCATCCACCCACTTATTCACCCATCCATCCATCCATCCACCCACTTATCCATCCATCCATCCACCTACTCACTTATCCATCCATCCATCCACCTACTCACTTATCCATCCATCCATCCACCCACTTATTCACCCATCCATCCATCCATCCACCCACTTATCCATCCATCCATCCACCTACTCACTTATCCATCCATCCATCCACCTACTCACTTATCCATCCATCCATCCACCCACTTATCCACCCATCCATCCACCTACTCACTTATCCATCCATCCATCCACCTACTCACTTATCCATCCATCCATCCACCCACTTATCCATCCATCCATCCACCTACTCACTTATCCACCCATCCATCCACCTACTCACTTATCCATCCATCCATCCACCTACTCACTTATCCATCCATCCATCCACCTACTCACTTATCCATCCATCCATCCACCTACTCACTTATCCATCCATCCATCCACCTACTCACTTATCCATCCATCCATCCACCTACTCACTTATCCATCCATCCATCCACCTACTCACTTATCCATCCATCCATCCAGCCACCACTTATCCATCATCATCCACTATCCACCTTACTCATTTATCCATCCTCCATCCACCCACTTATCCATCCATCCCATCCACCTCACCTCACTTATCCATCCATCTACATCCACCTACTCACTTATCCATCCATCCATCCACCTACTCACTTATCCATCCATCCATCCACCTACTCACTTATCCATCCATCCATCCACCTACTCACTTATCCATCCAATCCTATCCACCCTACCCACTTATCCATCCATCCATCCACCCTACTCACTTACCATCCATCCATCCACCCTACTCCACTTATCATCCATCCATCCACCTACTCACTATCCATCCATCCATCCACCTACTCACTTATCCATCCATCCATCCACCTACTCACTTTATCCATCCATCTCATTCCACCTACCACTTATCCATCCATCCATCCACACCACTTACCCCATCCATCCACCACTTACTCCTATCCATCCATCATCCACCTACTTCACTTATCATCCCATCCATCCACCTACTCACTTATCCATCCATCCATCCACCTACTCACTTATCCATCCATCTATCCCACCTACTCACTTATCCATCCATCCACCCCACTACCTCCATCATCCACTTACCACTATCCCATCCATCCACCACTTATACCATCCACCCCTCCATCCCATCCACCTACTCACTTATCCATCCATCATCCACCCACTTATTCACCCATCCACCCATCCATCCACCTACTCACTTATCCACCCATCCATCCACCTACTCACTTATCCATCCATCCATCCACCCACTTATCCACCCATCCATCCACCTACTCACTTATCCATCCATCCATCCACCCACTTATCCATCCATCCATCCACCTACTCACTTATCCATCCATCCATCCACCCACTTATCCATCCATCCATCCACCCTACTCACTTATCCATCCATCCATCCATCCACCTACTCACTTATCCATCCATCCAATCCACCTACTCATTTTATCCATCCATCCATCCACCCACTTATCCACCATCCATCCACCCTACTCACTTATCCATCCATCCATCCACCCACTTATCCACCCATCCATCCACCCACTCACTTATCCATCCATCCATCCACCTACTCACTTATCCACCCATCCATCCACCCACCCACTTATCCATCCATCCATCCACCTACTCACTTATCCATCCATCTATCCACCTACTCACTTATCCATCCATCCACCACCTACTCACTATCCACCCATCCATCCATCCACCCACTATCCATCCATCCATCCACCTACTCACTTCCATCCCTATCCACCTCCCTTACCATCCACCTACTCATTTATCCCATCCATCCATCCACCCCACTTATCCATCCATCCATCCACCTACTCACTTATCCATCCATCCATCCACCTACTCACTTATCCTCCATCCATCCACTACTCACTTACCATCCATCTATCCACCTACTCACTTATCCATCCATTCCATCCACCTACTCACTTATCCATCCATCCATCCACCCACTTATCCATCCATCCATCCACCTACTCACTTATCATCCATCCCATCCACCCACTTATTCAACCCATCCACCCATCCATCCACCTACTCACTTATCCACCCATCCATCCACCTACTCACTTATCCATCCATCCATCCACCCCACTCTATCCATCCATCCATCCACCCACTTATCCACCCATCCATCCACCCACTCACTCTATCCATCCATCCATCCACCCAACTTATCCATCCATCCATCCACCTACTCACTTATCCATCCATCCCATCCACCCACTTATCCATCCATCCATCACCTACTCACTTATCCAGTCCATCCATGCCAACCACCTACTCACTTATCCATCCATCCATCCACCTACCATTTATCCATCCATCCATCCACCCACTTATCCACCCATCCATCCACCTACTCATTATCCCATCCATCCATCCACCCACTTATCCACCCCATCCATCCCACCTACTCACTTATCCATCCATCCCATCCACCTACTCACTTAATCCATCCATGCCCATCTCCACCTACTCACTAGTCCGATCCCATCCATCCACCTACTCACGTTATCCATCATCCATCATCACCTACTCACTTATCCATCCAATCCCATCCACCTACTCCACTTAATCCATCCATCCATCCACCTACTCACTTTATCCACCCATCCATCCTCCACCCACTTTATCCCATCCATCCATCCACCTACTCACTTTCCACCCATCCATCCACCCCTACTCACTTAATCCACCCATCCATCCACCTACTCACTTATCCATCCATCCATCCACCTACTCACTTATCCATCCATCCATCCACCTACTCACTTATCCACCCATCCATCCATCCACCCACTTATCCATCCATCCATCCACCTACTCACTTATCCACCCATCCATCCACCTACTCACTTATCCACCCATCCATCCACCTACTCACTTATCCACCCATCCATCCACCTACTCACTTATCCATCCATCCATCCACCCACTTATTCACCCATCCACCCATCCATCCACCTACTCACTTATCCATCCATCCATCCACCTACTCACTTATCCATCCATCCATCCACCCACTTATCCACCCATCCATCCACCCACTCACTTATCCATCCATCCATCCACCTACTCACTTATCCATCCATCCATCCACCCACTTATCCACCCATCCATCCACCCACTCACTTATCCATCCATCCATCCACCTACTCACTTATCCACCCATCCATCCACCCACCCACTTATCCATCCATCCATCCACCTACTCACTTATCCATCCATCTATCCACCTACTCATTTATCCATCCATCCATCCACCCACTTATCCATCCATCCATCCACCTACTCACTTATCCCATCCATCCATCCACCTACTCACTTATCCATCCATCCATCCACCTACTCACTTATCCATCCATCCATCCACCTACTCACTTATCCATCCATCCATCCACCTACTCACTTATCCATCCATCTATCCACCTACTCACCTTATCCATCCATCCATCCACCTACTCACTTATCCATCCATCCATCCACCTACTCACTTATCCATCCATCTATCCACCTACTCATTTATCCATCCATCCATCCACCCACTTATCCATCCATCCATCCACCTACTCACTTATCCATCCATCCATCCACCCACTTATTCACCCATCCACCCATCCATCCACCTACTCACTTATCCACCCATCCATCCACCTACTCACTTATCCATCCATCCATCCACCCACTTATCCATCCATCCATCCATCCACCCACTTATCCACCCATCCATCCACCCACTCACTTATCCATCCATCCATCCACCTACTCACTTATCCACCCATCCATCCACCCACCCACTTATCCATCCATCCATCCACCTACTCACTTATCCATCCATCTATCCACCTACTCATTTATCCATCCATCCATCCACCCACTTATCCATCCATCCATCCACCTACTCACTTATCCATCCATCCATCCACCTACTCACTTATCCATCCATCCATCCACCTACTCACTTATCCATCCATCCATCCACCTACTCACTTATCCATCCATCCATCCACCTACTCACTTATCCATCCATCTATCCACCTACTCACTTATCCATCCATCCATCCACCTACTCACTTATCCATCCATCCATCCACCTACTCACTTATCCATCCATCTATCCACCTACTCATTTATCCATCCATCCATCCACCCACTTATCCATCCATCCATCCACCTACTCACTTATCCATCCATCCATCCACCCACTTATTCACCCATCCACCCATCCATCCACCTACTCACTTATCCACCCATCCATCCACCTACTCACTTATCCATCCATCCATCCACCTACTCACTTATCCATCCATCCATCCACCTACTCACTTATCCATCCATCTATCCACCTACTCACTTATCCATCCATCCATCCACCTACTCACTTATCCATCCATCCATCCACCTACTCACTTATCCATCCATCTATCCACCTACTCATTTATCCATCCATCCCATCCACCCACTATCCATCCATCCATCCACCTACTCACTTATCCATCCATCCATCCACCCACTTATTCACCCATCCACCCATCCATCCACTACTCACTTATCCACCCATCCATCCACCTACTCACTTATCCATCCATCCACCTACTCACTTATCCATCCATCCATCCACCTACTCACTTATCCATCCATCTATCCACCCACTCACTTATCCATCCATCCATCCACCTACTCACTTATCCATCCATCCATCCACCCACTCACTTATCCATCCATCCATCCACCTACTCACTTATCCACCCATCCATCCACCTACTCACTTATCCATCCATCCATCCACCCACTCACTTATCCATCCATCCATCCACCTACTCACTTATCCATCCATCCATCCACCTACTCACTTATCCATCCATCCATCCACCTACTCACTTATCCATCCATCTATCCACCCACTCACTTATCCATCCATCCACCTACTCACTTATCCATCCATCCATCCACCCACCCACTTATCCATCCATCCATCCACCTACTCACTTATCCACCATCCATCCACCCACCCACTTATCCATCCCATCCATACATGAACTCTGGCCTGTTTCCACCTTGTGGCTATTGTAAATGGCGCTGCAATGGTACATACAAGTTCACACTCTATTTTAAAAATCCCTTTCTCACCTTAACACACAACCATAACAATAACAAGAAATCTAAATACGCCCAAGAGAGCCTCCCTGACACTCAGGGTAAGTTTGAGTAGTTCTGAGTTCCCTGAGGGAACATTTCCTTTAGGGGCAGAATATACACCAAGACAAAGCCGTTTGGAGAAGAAATTTCGGAAAGACCCCTGAAGGTGTTCCCCTCTCAGAGTAAACTCAGAAGCTTCCACAGAGCAAAGAGCACCAAGAACCACCTCTCCGGGGAAGTTTTATGACACTGAAGAGGGTGACCAGTGGATGTGCACAAATACACCGGTTAAAAAGGAACCACAGCCCCAAATGGGGTTTTTTTGCTCAGGGTTGGGGCTTCCCTGGTGGCTCAGATGGTCAAGAATCTGCTGCCTACCAATGCGGGAGACCCAGGTTCAATTCCTGCATCAGGAAGCTCCCTTGGAGGAAGGCATGGCAGCCCACTCCAGCATTCTCGCCTAGAGAATGCCTCAGACAGCGGAGCCTGGTGAGACTGGATTGCAGTTTCAACCTGTCTCAGAAACCTGATGTCAGAAACAGTGGATCTGAGATTTCCTGACTCACAAAGGGAGGAAATTTGCATGATAAAGAACCCTGCCAGTGCTCTCCCTCCCCAAAGAAGGTGTCCCGGCTTAAAAAATAAGCCTCTCTTTTCTTTTGCTATTAGCTCCGCCAGCCCGAGTCTCCTCCCGTCGAAAACCTCTCACTTTGTACCGCGACTCAGAGAGCCCGGCTCTTTACTGCGTGGGATGCCAGAGAATTAAAAAAAACAAAATAAAACACAGCTCACTCTGTCAGTTTCCCTTCCTTGTTTACCTTCCCCAAGTTTCCCCCTCTCGGAAGCCTGAAATCCTTTTTTTTTCTTGTTTTCACAAAACTGACGTCTGTAAAGATGCTAAATGTGCCGGTGTCCAACCCTTGCTTTAAGACACTCATCACTTGAGAGAGAGAGAGAGAGAGTGTGTGTGTGTGTGTGTGTGTGTGTGTGTGTGTGTGTGTGAACTGTTTTCCTCTTTGGTCAGTCTAAGGTGCAAGCCCCCTCCGCCTCATAAATACAGAATGCGTGAAGGACAAAGATTTCCTCTGCATTTATAATTTTAGTGAATAGCAAGTCCTTATATATTTAAAAAAATTTTTATTTTGGACTATAGCTGATTAACAATGTTGTGATATTTTCAGTAAAGGGACTTGGCCGGACATATCCACGTATTGGAGCTTCCCTGCTGGCACAGACGGTAATGAATCTGCTCGAAATGCAGGAGACCTGGGTTCCATCCCTGGGTCGGGAAGATCCCCTGGAGGAGGGCATGGCAACCCACTCCAGTATGCTTGCCTGGAGAATCCCAGGGTCAGGGGAGCCTGGTGGGCTACAGTCCACGGGGTCGCGGGACGCGGCTGGTTCTTTGAGTTTTCCAGTATGTATCGCTTCTTACTGAGCTCACAGGGCAGGGTGTGGGTCTCCAGCCCCCGTTGTTTCATTGTGGGGGAGGCATGGCTCCTGCTTCTGTTGCTCGGGTTTTGTTGCTCAGCCAGCCTGCTTGGCTCTGGGGGTAGGCGAACCTGCTTTCTCGAGGGATCCTTAGCTGCCAGGAGGGTCCGGTATTTCTCCACGTGTAATCCCCTAGTGGGACGAAGTGTCGAATCACCGCTTCTATCCACATCCGTTTTGCTGGGTCTCTGCACTCCGGTTAACAGACTCAGCTCCCCGCCCCCGGCCGGCAAGGATGCCAAGACCGTGCGGAGCTAACTGCAAAGAAGGAAAAAAAAAAAAAAAGCAAGTGCAGAGAAGGAATTCTAATTGAAACCAGTTGCGTCGGAGGCCAATTTGCCGACCGGGAAGAGGTCCTCGGGTGGCGCTGGGGTGGGGGCGGGGCGGGGGCCTCCGGGCTGAGGCCGGCAGCTGGGGGCTGTCGGTCCGCGGACGGAGATCAGACCTCGCCCCGGGGCCGGGCGCGCTCCGGGGACGCGGCCGCAACTTCTGCGGCCTTGGAGAGACACACAGCTTGGGTGCTTATGGTAGAAGTGCGGGGAGAGACTGGAGCGGGTGGCCCAGGAGAAGCCTCCTTAATGATAATCCCTGAAAACCGGGTTTGGTGGTGTGTTTTTTTTTTTTCCCCCTCCAGAACCATACATCATTGTCAAGCGAGAAGATTAAACTTATTGTTTCTTTCTTGAACCCGCAACTCAAGGTGAGTGGAAATGTCTTGAAATGCAAAACAGCCCAGCAGACAAAGTGCGGCGGAGATGCAGACCGACAACACAGGTTTCCTTCCTGGGTGTTTTTAAGGGGATTCGGGGGAGGGGGAGGCGGCGAAACGACGCTGAAACGGAGACGCTCCAATGGTACCGGGCTCAGACGCGTCTGTCGACGTTGGGTGTTTATTTCAAGGCTGGGAAGGAACGTTATTTTTGCTCCACCACTCAGACCATTACTTGTGCGGGGGTGGGGGGTGGAATGAGGCTGCGAGATAAACGCCGTCATTTATTTAGAATGAAATAGAATAAGGAGGGGGCCTCCCCCTCCGTCCTGACAGGCTCCGGGAGGAGAGCCTACGACTGCAGGGACAGGAAGAGAACCATCTGGTGGAAAAGTGTTCAGGAAATTCAGCCTCTTGTCTGGCCGAGTTTTCAATATGCAGATGGGGGCCAGGCACCTGGCGTTCCCACGTGGACCCGATGTGTGGGGCGTGCTTGCGGCTTAACCTGCTCCCTCCTCCTCCTCTCGCGGGCAATTTGTTCTGGTCAAGCTGCATTTCAGTCATTGTGTGTCTGTGTATGAGTGTATACATAAACGTGTGTGTGTGTGTGTGTGTGTGCGTGTGTGTGTTAGTCGCTCAGTCGTGTCTGACTCTTTGCAACCCCCTGGACTGTAGCCCGCCAGGCTCCTCTGTCCATGGGATTCTCCAGGCAGGAATGCTGGAGCGGGCTGCCATTTCCTCCTCCAGGGGAATCTCCCTGACCCAGGAGTCAAACCCGGATCTCCTGTATTGCAGCCAGACTCTTTAGATGTATGTAAATATTATATATATACATTATATATAAGTATTATACATAGACACCTATATAGATAAATGTAAATGTTGTATATAGACATTCTATGTAAGCATTAGACATGATATACACACATATTTAAATATTGTGTATAGATAGTGGATGTAGTAGAGAAGGAAATGGCAACCCACCCCAGTATTCTTGCCTGGAGAATCCCGTGCACAGAGGAGCCTGGAGGGCCGCAGTCCATGGGGTTGCACAGAGTCAGACACAACTGAAGCGACTTAGCATGCATTGTATATAAGTATTTATATAAGTGTTTCTAGTATAACATACGTAAGTATTCATGTAGGTGTTGTATATAAACACTGCATACAGACATTGTAGACATTTTTTATCAAAATTCTACAAAGACTGTGTGTATGTAGACATGGTTATAGAAGCACACACAAGCACTGTAGTAGACATTATCTATATCACATGTGTATAGTGTAGCTGTTTTCTGAGTATACAGGGCCAGTGCTAGAGAGAAGTCGCTCAGTCTTGTCCTGCGCTCTCAGACCCCAGGGGCTGTAGCCCACCAGGCTCTGCCATCCCTGGATTCTCCAGGCAAGAAGCCTGGAGTGGGTTGCCATTTCCTTCTCCAGGGGATCTTCCCGACCCAGGGACTGAACTCAGGTTTCCTGTATTGCAGTCAGACTCTTTACCATCGGAGCCACCAAGGACACTCTAGTCTATATTATAGACGAATCTAAGTGTTGTATATAGACATTGCCTGCAGACATTATCCACAGGTATTACATATAGATAAACACTGTACATAGACATTGTATGTAGACATTTTATATAAAAATGTATACAGATTATATATAGACATTGTATAGAAACATGTAAACACTGTTGTAGACGTTATATACATTCCATGTAAACAGTTTATAGTAGAGGCGTACGTAGAGGCATAATTATATAGAGACGCGTGTAAGTATTATGTACAGACACCGCTCACAGACATGTATATATAGATATTATATGTAGACGGGTTGGGACTATCCCCTGGAGGAGGGCATGGCAACCCACGCCAGTATTCTTGCCTGGACAGTCCCATGGACAGAGGCGCCTGGCGGGCTACAGTCCATGGGGTCACAAACAGTCAGACACGACTGACGACACTCACTCATTATACGTAGATATCATATATACTTAGGTAAACATTGCATAGAGACCTTTTAGGTGGGTATTTTATATAAAAATTACATGCAGAGTACATATAGACATTGTATGCAGATGTGTCTAAACACGGGATGCACACATTGTATGTAGATGTTACACGTAATTATTACATATGTACACGGTGTGTGCATGTTGTATGTAGACTTTACATATGAACACTGTAGGCGTTACACGTAGACACTATACATAAGCATTGCATTGACACACTATATAGAGATGCCATGTATGACACACTATATAGAGATGCCATGTATGACATAGCATGTACACGTCACACACATGCATTTTACATACATGTCTCGTGTGTGCGCACATGCGTGTGTGTGTGTGAGCAATTCATTCACGTCCGGCTCTTTGCACCACCGTGGACTGCGGCCTTCCAGGCTCCTCTGTCCCTGGAATCCTCTAGGCAGGAACAGTGGAGTGGGTTGCCATTTCCTCCTCCAGGGGATCTTCCCGACCCAGAGCTCGAACCAGTGTCTCCTGGACGAGCAGACAGATTCTCTACTGCTGAGCCTCCAGGGAAGCCCACCACAGTCCCCAGCGCTCCCTAATGCCTCACTCACATCAACCGGCCTCTTATCCTTAAACAACCGGCCTCATTCCTGACGGCATTTGAGTTTGAAGCCCTTGATTTAGAGAAACACACCTTTTCAACACCCAGGGCCCAGGCCCTCAACGGACATTGGTTCAATACTTACTAAAACATCTTAGAAGGAAGTGCCATCTCTCTGTATTGGGGTGCGTCCAAGGGGTGCCCTGAAATGCACGTTAGCCTCCAACCTGATGCTTTTCGGGCATTCGTCCAGCCTGTGCCTGAGCCAGGGAGCCAGGGCAGCGGCCCGAATCGGTGTAGACGGCCACGCACAACGCAGGTGCTGAGTGACCCGTGAGACCCGGGGCCCTGGACGCTTCTCACTTGCCCTTCAGAAATTTTTTAAATGGAAAATGCAATTTGGGAGATGTTTAGAGAAAAAAGAAAAAAAAAGAGGCAGGCAAGTCCGAGGACATCAGCAGATGGAGCTGGGGGCAGGGAAGTGGATGTGGTGGCCGCGATGAGACCCGGAACTCCCCGGAGAGCTTCCCCACACCGCCAGCCCCCGTGCGTTCAGTGCCTGACAGATGGACGCGGCGTCGTTGCGGGGCTGTTGCTGACAGCGCAGCCCGGAGACCGCATGTAATGAGGCAGCGGGTGGTTGACCTGCGTGGTGTCGGGGGGGTCACCTGCAGGGAGAAGCCTGCCGACGCCTGGGTTCAGCCCCGACCTGCAGAGATCGGAGCCGGGCAGGTGCCCTGCTGGCACGTCCTCGTCACCGCTGGAAGGCATCCGGTGCGGGCGGTCCAGAGAGGCCTTCCGGGGCTTCGGGACAGAGGATGGCAACTGGATGTTTCACACCGTTAGTGTGGTGGGGACGCTGTCGGGGAAGCCCCAGGCAGGCGGGTGGTGTGGGGGCAGGGGGCAGTCTTTCCTGACGGCAGATGGACAGGAGGTGCTGGGAGGAAAGGGAGACGGGACCGCTGACATGTGGTGGCACGCACGCACGCACACACCCACACACACACACACACACACGTTCTCACAGGCAAATAGTGGCACGCACGCACACACCCACCCACCCACACACACACACACGTTCTCACAGGCAAATACAGGTCCAAGCACGCAGAAAGGAATGCACACACCCACAGTCACAGACACGCACGCACACACACACACATATTCTCACACACAGGCAAATACAGGTCCAAGCACGCAGACAGGAACACACACACCCACAGTCATAGACACACACACACACACGTTCTCACACACAGGCAAATGCAGATCCAAGCACACATTCAGAGAGTAACACATACACACGCAGTCACATACACATTCACAAGCACATTCTTAACACACATGCAAATACACGTCTAGGCATGCATTCAGACAGGCGCACATACACCCACAGTCACACACACACAGCTTCTCACACGCAGGCAAATACAGATCCAAGCACGCATTCAGACAGGCACACACACACCCAGTCACACACATCCCTGCTCACACACGTGCACACACAGGTCCAAGCACGCATTCAGCTAAACCCACACATGGGCAGACACACCCCCACAATGACACACACACACACACCCATAGTCACACACAAATGCACATACATTCTCACACACATGCAATTCTCTGTGCCTGCTTGCGTGCTAACTCGCTTCAGTCCTGTCCAACTCTTTGCGACCCTGTGGAGTGTAGCCTGCCAGGCTCCCCTGTCCATGGGGTCCTCCAGGCAAGAACACTGGATGGGCTGCCGTTGCCTCCTCCAGGCATCTTTCCTGATCCAGGGATTGAACCTGAGTATCCTGCGACTCCTGCATTGCAGGCTGATTCTTTGCCCACGGAGCTGCCTGGGAGGTCCAAATATGTGTACTGCTGCTGCTAAATCGCTTCAGTCTTGTCTGACTCTGTGCGACCCCATAGACGGCAGCCCACCAGGCTCCTCTGTCCCTGGGATTCTCCAGGCAAGAGTACTGGACTGGGTTGCCATTGGAGTGGGTTGCCCTTGCCAGGTCCAAATATGTGTACACACATGTGCAAATACTCATAGCCACACACAATTACAGTGTACAGCACAAGCTGTGTGCATGCACACAGACTCACATGTTACACACACACGCATAGACATGTCTGCAAGTTTGCTCATTGCTACATATAACAAACATGCATGCACTTATCCTTAGGTGTACACCTGTGCACACACACGGACCCCTATGCACACAGCAGCTCACCCTGGGGGGAATGGATGTGTGTATATGTATCGCTAAGTCCGTGCAATGTTCATCTGAAACCATCACCACATTGTTAATTGGCTATACCCCCGTGCAAACTAGGACTTCCCTGGTGACTCAGACAGGAAAGAATCTGTCTGCAGTGCAAGACACCCTGCATTGCAGGTTTGATCCCTGGGTCGGGAAGATCCCCTGAGGGAGGAAATAGCAACCCACTCCAGTATTCTTGCCTGGAGAATCCCATGGACAGAGGAGCCTGGCGGGCTGCAGTCTACAGGGTTCCAAAGAGTCGGACACAATTCAGCGAATAACGCTTTCAACACTTTGAATACAAAATAGAAACTTAAAAAACAAAAAACCCTAGAGGGACTATTTTAGGGATGACCAAAGTAATTTTTTTCCCTTAGGAAGAACTTTATGGTCACGTGGTCTGTTGCATAAACTCTGCAATTGCCAGGTTGAAGCAGCCAAACGGCAAAAACCTTAAAAATCTGGGCAAAAATGTTAAACATGGAGTGGCGTTGAGCCCAGCCGCCCCGAGGTCTCCACAGAAGGCTGTGATGGCTTTGCTGAGCAGAGTCTATATTTTCTGAAAGAAGCCTCCTGCCTGTGAACCTTCAGTGCCATGTTAGTGATCTGTCTAATCTACCTATTTATTTACCAGGACCGGTGATCAAGCAGAAGGTACCGCCCATGGAGGACTTGCAGTTAAAATCCAGGCTGTTCTGTGTCACACGAGGCCACCCCCTGCTTGTACCCCTCCCCTCGAATTTTTTTTTTCTTTTCCCATCATCTCACAAATCCTTGGATAGAAAGTTTTTTTTTTTCCTTTCCCTGCTTCTTCGAGGCAGAGCTTGTAATAATAATAAACCATCTGGCTTACTCAGACATGAAAGATTAAAATGATATACAGTAAGAAGCCTGCCCATTCAGTTGCTAATGTCTTAAACCACAACTCCAGCGCCGAGCCAGTCTTGGGAGGCAAAAGGTAATTAAAAGACCTCCTTGCAGAGATGGGCCACTGGGAGCCGAGGCCGGGGAGTCCCAGAAAGCTGAACTGATTTTTTGAGACGGGCATGGCAGCTGATCTGTGTCCACGGTCAGGCGGGAGACGGGCGAGGCCAGCACGCTGTCGTCCTCCGGGTCTCAGTTAGCTGCATGCGTGCTCAGCTGCCTCAGTCGTGTCTGACTCTTTGCAACCCCGTGGACTGGAGCCCACCGGACTCCTCTGTCCATGGGATTCTGCAGACAAGAATATTGGAGTGGGTAGCCATCCCCTTCTCCAGGGGATCTTCCCCACCCAGGGATCAATCCTAGGTATCCTGCATTGCAGGCACATTCTTTACCATCTGAGCCATCAGGGAAATCCCCAAAAGTGATAGTCACTAAATTGTGTCAGACTCTGCTACCCCATGGACTGTAGCCCACCAGACTCCTCTGTCCTTGGGATTCTCCAGACAACAATGCTGGAGTGGGTTGCCATACCCTCCTCCAGGGGATCTTCCCCACTCAGGGATTGAACTCATGTCTCCTGCATTGCAGGCAGATTCTTTACCATCTGGGCCACAACTTGGGTGATGTATATGCGTACGATCTCAGCTAAGTCAACCCAGAAGTGTTTCTCCTCTCTGCGCATGATGGTGCCGGCTCCCTGTCCGCTTCCTGCTGCTGCTGCTAAGTCGCTTCCTACGGAGTCATTATCCTGCTCTCAGTCGTCTGCATCCATCAGGGTCCAGCGTCCTCTGGGTGAAGACTGAGTCACTCCCAGGACCGGCTTCTCAGATACCAGAGATGCCAGGATATTGGACTTTTCTGGGTTTGTAACAGAGCAGAGGGGCTTCCCAGCTGGCACTCGTGGTAAAGAGCCTGCCTGCCAATGCAGGAGACATAACATACGCGGGTTCCATCCCCGGCTGGGGAAGGTCCCCTGGAGGAGGGCATGGCAACCCACTCCAGTACTCTTGCCTGGAGAATCCCAGGGACAGAGGAGCCTGGTGGGGCTACAGTCCACAGGGTCACAAAGAGCCGGACACGACCGATGCGACTTTGCACGCAGGCACACAGCGGGGACGGAGTTCAGCACTCAGAGGAGGGTGGATTTGACCCTCTTTGGAGCTCTCGAAGCATTTGAGACTTTGGGTCAGAATGTTGACACCCAACTCTGTTCTCTGTCCCGGGGGTTTCCAAACCTACACACTCCCTCCCCCTCCTCCTCTCGTGGTTCAGAAACGGCTCCAGGCTTTAAATGCACTCAATACTTTTGTTTATATCATTAATCTCAAGACTTCTGGCTTCTGGGGAAACAGGGGTTGAGAAAAGACGGGTTGGGTTGGCTCTGTTGGGTTTGCGTGTGTCCAGAAGCGCTGTCTCTACTGACCTCCTGAGGGACCTTCCCTGTGTCTGTCTGGAGGGTCTCCACGGGACCCCCAGAAACGCAACCCTTCTCCAGCTGTGCTAGTAACGACAATGTGCATTTTGCACCCAGAGCTCCTGCAGGGACTTCCCAACTTTTAAGACTGCTTGCGTTTTTGTTGTTCTTTTTTGCTCCCCTCTTGTTTGTGAAAATGCCAGGATGATTTAATTTGGGGATCTGGTTCCTGAGGCTCCGTCATGTTTCGAGCCAATGTGCACAGGAAGTCACTGTCTCTTCTTCCCGTCTTCTTGGTGGTGGGGCAGGTGTTGTTCCCGAACCCTCGTCAGGTTTTCCTGTCCTCTGAGGACTGACCACCTGGCTGTGATGACCTCTGCCAACCTTGGTGAGAAGCGATGAGTCTGGCTAGCTTTCAAATCAGAAAACACAACAGATTCATTTTTTTGTCTCTCTGGGACATGCGAGGCAGACTGAGTAAACGCGCCCAATTTGGGAGTCTGAGCTAGGACTCTCTCAAGGCGATCATTTTTTGGAAGCACAAGTTCTGGGTTTTTTTTGTGGGAGGGTGGCTCGTGGTTCAAGAACAGCACCTCAATAACTGCAATCATGATTCTTCTGAGCTGAGCTACAGAGACAAGGTGCATGTCTGTTGACGGATGAATGGATAAGAAAATGTATTTATATAACGTTCCCTCGTGTGTCTAAACACACCGGGGAATATTATTCAGCCTTTAAAAAAAAGAGAGAGAGAAGGCAATCTTGCCATTTGCGACAACACGGATCGACCTGGAGGGCATTATGCTAACTGAGATGGAGTCAGACAGAGAGAGACAAATTCTGCATGATTTCTCTGCTACGCAGAATCTAAAATAGTCAGACTCACGGGGGCAGAGGAGGATGGTTGCCCAGGGCTGAGGGAGGTGGAACCGGGGAGGTGATGATCTAGACCAAGGATCCCCAGCCTCCGGCTCCTGATGCCTGATGATCTGAGATGAGCCAATGTAATCACGAAAGAAATCAAGTGCATGGTGAACGCGATGTGTGTGAATCATCCCGAAACACTCCCCACACCCACCCCAGCCCGTGGGAAAACCTGTCTCCCACGAAACTGGTCCCTGGTGCCTAAACGGTGGGTGACTGCTGTCTCGAGCACAGCCTTCCAGCTCTAAGAGGAAGACGTCCTACTCGTGGGATGCACAGCGTGGGAAACGGTGCTGTGCTGCACGTTTGGAATTGGATAAAGGAAGTTCTTGGGGCTTCTCTGGTGGCTCACGTGGGAAAGAATCCACCAGCCAATGCGGGAGACCTGGGTTCAGTCCCTGGGTTGGGAATACCCCCTGGAGGAGGGCATGGAAACCCACTGCAGTATCCTTGCCTGGAGAATCCCATGGACAGAGGAGCCTGGAGGGCTACAGTCCATGGGGTCTTAAAGAGTCAGACACGACGTAACCGACTAAACAGCAGCACAGTGTGGATGTTTGGCAGACAGAAAGCGTCCAAGCTGGCTGAGACCCCAAATCCTGTCTTTCCATCTCAGCCATACAACCCCCGCCCCCCATCAGATCACACGTATCTACAGTTCTGTGTGTTATGGGGCCTGGGTCACAACGACAGGAATCTTCCAGTATCACAAAAGCCGCTGGAGGCAGTTATGGAAATGGAGAGACGTGGCTGACTGCCGATAAAACTTTATTTACAAAAACAGGCAAGGGGCCGGATCGGCTGCAGGGAAAGTCCTGGTCTAAATCTTTGCCTATCAGAGTGGGGTTCCGGGGACTTCAGCCTCCCCACCGCCTGGGAACAGCCTCATGGGTTTCACACACCATCCCCCCGCTCCCAACCAGCTGGAGGAAGCTCAGCCATGAGATGTGGCCACATTGTGATGTAGAGTCTGGCTTCTGAAAGGGGTTTGGAGATGGTGCCAGACATTGGAAAAAACCCTGATGGTGGGCAGGATTGAAGGCAGGAGGAGAAGGGGATGACAGGGGATGAGATGGTTGGGTGGCATCACCAACTCGATGGACATGAGTTTGAGTACATTCTGGGACTTGGTGATGGACAGGGAGGCCTGGCGTGCTGTAGTCCATGGGGTCGCAGAGTCGGACACGACTGAGTGACTGAACAACAAAAATAAATAACTACACCTACAGCATTTATTCTGTTTTTCTGAGGCTACCTCCTCACTGATGATGATTTTAGGGGCACTGGGTTGTTTTGTAAAAAGAGTTTAGAATGTCTGACCACTCAGACAGGTGGCTTCTGGGCCTGGAGTCCAGCTGTGTGGACATCAGTTTTTTCATCCGGCGTCCTGGGTTGGAATGAGAGAGCATCTTTGCTATAATAGCCTCTGTGTGTCAGTGGCTCAGTCATGTCTGACTCTCTGCGACCCCCGGGACTGTAGCCTACCAGGCTCCTCTCTCCATGGGATTCTCCAGGAGAGAATACTGGAGTGGGTTGCCATGCCCTCGTCCAGGGGATCTTCCCGACCCAGGGATGGAACCCGAGTCTCCCGCATTGGTAGGCGGATTCTTTACCATCTGAGCCACCAGGCAAGCCCTAGAATAAAGGCCACTGCTAAGCAATTCTTGGCCATCACAGCTGCAGCCTGGTTAAGTGTGCAGCCTCCAAATGTTAAGGTCAGACCGAGAAGGTCTCAGAGTGCAGGCGTCGAGGGTGCCTGCACCCCAGGCGTCGAGGGGGGGACCTTGGGAAGGCACAGATAAATAAGTCATGATCTAACCCTCTGGGAGAAATCCAGCCAGGAAAGCAGGAGCAAGTGCTTGACAGAGAGACAGAGAATCTCGTTATCTTAACAGCTGTAAATCCCAATTATTTCTCAGACAGTAAAATCCACTCTAAAATATGCATACTTTAAAAAAAAATGTGTGACACTTTGGGTATTACGAACGCCCCCAAACCCAGATCTCTCAGCGCCTCTCTCTAATCGCTGGCATTTTCTTTTTCTGCAGTGGCTCTGATTTCAGGAAATTTCCATCTCCCCTTTTCTGCAGGTATGTGAGTCCAAGATAGATGACTCGGAACCGACACTTCTGCGGGCAGCAGGGCTTGCTGTCAGGGGAGGCGCAGGTCTGCTGATCAAGGCTGTCTGCACGGAGCTGTGAAGCGGCTTCTGCAAACTCAAGCATGCACAGACGCCCTGCCTGGCTCTTGGAGTTCGGATCCCGGTGTCCCTTTGATCCCCACATCCTAAAGACTAACAGTCAGAAAGGTGCATCCTTTGCGCCAAACTTGGGTGGATTTCATTTTTCAGCGAGCGCTCGGCTAACTTTCTGATTTTTTTTTTTGTCCCCACCCTGCAAGTCATTCTGTGTCTTGGCAGCCAGGAAAATGTAAATGAGATTTTTTTTTTAACAAGGCAGGCCCTCAGAGGTGACCCCTCATGGATCTAAGCGGCAGAGTTGCAGGCGTGGCTGGGGAAGAACGCTCCGAGAACGCGGGCCCTTGTGATTCATCACCACCCGCCGCCTTTGGCTGGGGGGAGACAGACAAGCCTCTTAATGAGCGGAGATCAGTCTGCGCGGGGAGACCTCTGATATGTGACACCAGGCACCCACAAACCCGGCCCCGCCCCGCCCGCTCCCCCGAAAATAGACAAATAAATCCGGCGGGCACCCGGCTCAAAGGCAGCTCGGTGGCCACCGCGCCTGGCACTGAACGATCATCGCCGCCCCGGGCTCTTTGAAGCTGTTTAAATTCTTCCCGAACACGGGCGTCCGCTGCCCGCCGTCCCCACCCCCGATCCCCCCGCCGCCCTGAACGAGGACAATCAAAGTCCGGCGGGGTGGGAGAACAGCACAGGGCAGAAGCTAGGTGCAGGGTAAACAGCAACACAGGAAGTTTTTCCTTCTTGGATGTTGCTGTTCTGGAGATCAAAGTTCTGGGTTTGGCGCTAATTAAGAAAAGCCAATGCGGACTCCCTCCCCGGCCTTCTGGCACGGAACGCGGCCTCGGAGGAGGATGGCCCCTGAAATCTCCCCAAGATTTAAATAATTAATATGACACCTTGAGCTCCAAATGGGGAAAAGTAAAGAAAACACAGGGAAGCCAGTGTTGGAGGTGTCAACAATACCCGGGCCAGTTTTGCCATTTGTTCTGGGGCTGGGGGGTTGGGGGGATGAAGGCTTGGCTCTTTGTCATGCTAAGGGATCCCTTTGTGGGCACCGGGTCCCCGGACCCCCTCCGAAGGAGGCTTGGAAGAGAGGGAGTGTGCGTCCCCGTGCTGGAGGATGGTCGTTTAATGGTGTTTAATCCTCTTAATCCGGGCCATCGCCGGCTGCAAAGATGGTCCCAGAAGCCCCACAGAGCCAGCGCCTGGCGGGCAGAGCGGGCTAGGAGGGGGACCTGTGTTTGCCACATGGCGTTGTGTTCAATTCCTCTGCGTGTGCCTGGAGCCATCTGACCGCAGGCGAGGAGGATGCAGTGGAAATCAGCTGCAAATCCCATGTCCTGTGCAGTGTCTGGGGAGCAGCGCCAGCCAGATGGATGGGTGGATGGATGGATGAATGGATGATGGATGATGGGTGGATTGATGGATGGTGGGTGGATGGGGGATGGATGGATGGGGATGGATGGATGAATGATGGGTAGATGGGTAGATTGATGGGTGATGGATGGGTGGATGGATGGGTGGATTGATGGATGATGGGTGGATGGGGGATGGATGATGGATTGATGGATAATGGGATGGATGATGGGTGGATGGATGGATGGATGGATGATGGATGGGAGATGGATGATGGATGGATGGGTGGATGGGGGATGGATGGGTGGATTGACGGATGATGGATGGATGGGTGGGTGGATGGATGGGTGGGTGGGTGGGTGGGTGGACGGATGGATGGGGGATGGATGATGGATTGATGGGTGATGGATGGATGGATGGATGGGTGGGTGGATGGATCGTGGATAGGTGGATGGATGGGTGGATGGATGGGTAAAGGAATGGATGATGGGTGGATGGGGGATGGATGATGGATAGGTGGGTGGATTGATGGATGATGGTTGGGTGGATGGATGACAGATGGGTGGATGAATGATGGGTGGATGGATTTATGATGGATGGGTGGATTGATGGATGGGTGGGTGGGTGGGTGGATGGATGGGTGGGTGGATGGATGGATGGGTGGGTGGATGATGGATTGATGGGTGATGGATGGATGGGTGGATGATGGATGGGTGGATGATGGATGGGTAGATGGATGGATGGATCAATGATGGATGGATGGATGGGTACATGGATGGATCAATGATGGATGGGTGGATGATAGGTGGGTGGGGGATGGATGATGGATGGATGGGTGATGGATGGATGGATGGATGGGTGGGTAGATGATGGATGGGTAGATGGATGGATGGATCAATGATGGATGATGGATGGATGGATAGGGGATGGATGATGTGTGGATGGGTGGATTGATGGGTGAGGGATGGATGGATGGGTGGGTGGATGATGGATGGGTAGATGGATGGATGGATCAATGATGGATGATGGGTGGATGGATGGATGGTGGATGGATGGATCGGTGGAGGGATGGATAATGGGTAGATGGGGGATGGAGAATGGATGGGTGGGTGGATTGATGAATGATGGATGGGTAGATGGATGGATGGATCAATGATGGATGATGGGTGGATGGATGGATGATGGGTGGATGGATGGATGATGGATGGCACACCTAGGTGACCAGGGTGGGGACTGGGATCTTAGCTTAGAGCACATGTGTGGGCACAAACACACAGACCCACATAAAACACATACAGAGATACACACAGACACACATAGTATACACACACTGCACGTTCTAAAGACACTCAGACACACAAGACATACACAAGCACACAGCACACACTACATGCAGAGACGCAAGCGCACACACAAGACTCAGACACGCAGTCACAGAACATCCACACCCATCCACGTCCTGACCCCCGTGTAGAATAGTGTCCCCAAAGACGTCCACATCCTGCTTCCTAAAGCCTGGGACCTGTTTTTTTTTAACGTGGGAGAAGGACCTCTGCAGACGCGATTAAACGAAGGGTTTTGATGGAGAGGGTCTTCTGTGTTATCCAGGTGGCCCCTAATTGCGATCACAAGGGACCTCATAAGAGGAAGCAGAGAGGGCTGTCTCTCCCTTCTGCCCTCTGCCCTTGCAAAATCAGCTGCAGCAGGAGGTGGTCCCCCTGCCTCTCCGGTCATCCTCGGGGAGCTGGGCTCTTGAGGCCACTCAGTAGGTTGCATCGTGATGCCAAGTGTGGACCAGATTAATTTTGCAGCGTGATTGTGCCGAACATCAGAGAAGCATGTGGTGAAATGATCCTGGTGTTCCCTTTCACGGGCATTCCTTTGCTCCTCAAAATTACTTTTTATTCCAATTATGGATATTTATGGAGACATTGTTTGATAATGTAATAATATTTGCCACTTCCCTTCCTCCGAGGGCCACGATGAATGTTTAATAAGACACCAAAGTTGGAGAGGTGTTATGAGCTTCTCCAAAGAAAGGTACTCCATAAATTAATAACGGAGAAATTATGCACCACATACCACATTGTGTAAAAAGGAGGAAAAAAATCAATTGCTACATTAATGTTAGAGTTAATTAATTAAGTTACACCCTCTATTAAAGAAACAAACACGTCAGCTTTTTAAGTTCTTATTTTTCAGGCACAAAAAGTCATGGGGTTCCCTGAGGGGGTGGGTTCCCCACCACGTTGCCACTGAAAGTTGTTATTTAGTCACTTAATCATGTCCGACTCTGTGCCACCCCATGGACTGCAGCCCGCCAGGCTTCCCTGTCCTTCGCCATCTCCTGGAGTTTACTCAAACTCACTCCATCGAGTTGGTGATGCCATCCAACCGTCTCATCCTCTGTCGTCCCCTTCTCCTCCTGCCCTCAGTCTTTCCCAGCATCAGGCTCTTTTCTAATGAGTCACTTCTTCGCATCAGGTGGGCAGAGTGAGTATTGGGGCTTCAGCTTCAGCACCAGTCCTCCCAGTGAACGTTCAGGCTTCATTTCTATGAGTGTTTACAGCCACTGTATGAACTGTGTCCAAACCCCTGTGCACACAAAGCCAACAGCCCATCGCTGGCTACACGCAGAGGCTGCCATCAGACCCCCTGAACTTACTTATCTTATAACCAAAGGTTTGCATCCTTGGGGCTTCCATGGTGGCTCAGACGGGAAAGAATGTGCCTGCAATGCAGGAGACGCGGGTTCCATCCCTGGTTCGGGAAGATCCCCTGGAGAAGGGAAAGGCTACTCACTCCAGTATTCTTGCCTGGAGAATCCCATGGACAGAGGAGCCTGGCGGGCTGCAGTCCGTGGGGTCACCGAGAGTTGGACACGACTGCAGGGACTTGGCATGCACTAAGACACCTTCTCTTTCCAAGACCCACGGCAACTTCCGTGGCCCCCGCGGTGGATTTTCTCCTGTGCCTTCTCCCCGCTGTAATCTGTAACCCTGACCTCCTCTGCAAAAGCAGAGACCTTCAATTAGCGTCTCCACCTGGGATTCTGGAGTGTGGGTTTCTGCTGGGCTGGAGGAAACGCGAGGATGGAAGGGACGGAAAAAGGCAACGTTGCTCGTGGTCTGCGGCTTCCCGGCTGCCCACTCAGATTCCGGGGGTCGCTTGGGTAGCAGATTTCCCTGTGATACTTAAACTGTGGTTTGGTTTACAAGAATTCCAGGAGGCCTGGAGCAAACGGAATATCCAGTCGTGTCTAATTCTGCCCCTTGGCTTTCCAGTGAGGGGAAAATGCTGTAGGCTCTTGAAATTCCCGTGTGTGTGTCCCTATCTCTGTTTAACGTATTTACCTATCAATCATCTATCCATTATCTAGATAAACTGTGTCTAATTCAACCTCTCTATATCTAAAGTGAAAGAGTTAGTCGCTCAGTCATGTCCGATACTTGGCGACCCCGAGGGCTGTACCCCACCAGGCTCCTCCATCCATGGGATTACTCCAGGCAATAATACTGGAGTGGGTTGCCATGCCCTCCTCCAGGGCATCTTCTCAACCTAGGGTTCGAACCCACATCGCCTGCATTGTAGGCAGATTCTTTACTGTCTGGGCCACCAGGGAAGCCCATCTATTTCTATCTCTGTTATCTATTTACATGTATGAACTTAGGTCTCCTGCATTGCAGGCAGATTCTTTACCAGCTGAGCCACAAGGGAAGCCCAAGAATACTGGAGTGTGTAGCCTATCCCTTCTCCAGCAGATATTCCCGACCCAGGAATCGAACCAGGGTCTCCTGCATTGCAGGCATATTCTTTACCAACTGGGCCATCAGGGAAGCTCATCTACTGTCTATCTATTATCTGTCTATTGATACATCTCTGTCTACTCATCCATCATGGGATCTTTTTCATCTGTTATCTATGAATCTATCATATAATATCTAATCTATCTTATTCAACATTCAACCAAACACGATTGACATCTTGGCCCCTTTTGCGTCTAGTTCTGTGACGTAATTTTAAAGGAGGCATAGTTTTCTAGCGAGGAGAAAGGCGAGCTGGATACATACTAGTTCAACAGATGCACAAATAATTCAGCGTGCGTGGGTGACGGTGTACCTGCCTCGCTGTCCTTGGACACTTGGGAGTCGCCCTGGGCTGTGTCCCCGTGGGAGACCGTGGGCAGTCAGCCACCCCCAGGGGCTGAGGAACGGACTCGCCACCCAGCTGCGCGAGGAGCAGTGTCCTCAACCCGGGTGCCCTAAAAGTGTCTCCTCCGGGGACTCAGATGGATGATTTTCTGACACGTCTTGTCACCCAGGTAGAACATTTTCCTTTTCACAAAAACCTGTCACCTTTCCTCGCTTATCCTCGCAAGAGGAAAGTATTCTTTTAATAGCGGTGGTCATCACTCATCTGCTGAAATCTTTCGCCCTCCTCCCTTTCTGAACTCTTCCCAGGTGACGCCAGTGGTGAAGATCCCGCTTGCCAATGCAGGAGACGCAAGAGCTGTGGGTTTGATCCCTGAGTTGGGAAGATCCCCTGGAGGAGGGCATGGCAACCCACCCCGCTGTTCTTGTCTGGAGAATCCCATGGACGGAGGAGCCTGGTGGGCTACAGTCCATGGGGTCACAAAGACTCAGACACGACTGAGAGACTGACCATGCATGCAACTCCATATCTATCGCTCTGTTTGGTTCCAAACAATTTATTTTGTTCCTGACACGACAGTCGAGTGATTTTTTCTCTTCCGAGTTTGTTTCAGACGTCCCATTTCCTGTCCCCATGGCTGATTCCTGGGGGCCCCGCGGTGGCGGGGGGTGTCCCCGTATCCCTAACGACATGCCCGTCTGTCTTCCTTTCCATTGCGGCTCCTCATCCCCACATGCCTCACAGATGGTCCATCATGCGAACAGTCCCTGTCAGACAGACAGGATGCCGTCTGATAAAGGAGCATCCTTTTTTGGTTTTTGTTCGGTCACTTGGTCGTGTCCAACTTTTTGGGACCGCATGGACTGCAGCACACCAGGCTTCCCTGTCCTTCAGCATTTCCTGGAGTTTACTCAAATTCATGTGCATCGAGTCTGTGATGCCATCCAACCATCTCACCCTCTGTCATCCCCTTCTCCTCCTGCCTTCAATCTTCCCCAGCATCAGGATATTTTCAAATGAGTCAGCTCTTCGCATCAGATGTCCAAAGTATTGGAGTTCCAGCTTCAGCATCAGTCCTTCCAGTGAATGAACATCCAGGACTGATTTCCTTTAGGATGGACTGGTTGGATCTCTTGCAGTCCAAGGGACTCTCAAGAGTCTTCTCCAACACCACAGTTCAAAAGCATCCATTCTTCAGCACTCAGCTTTCTTTATAGTCCAACTCACAGCCATACATGACTACTGGAAAAATCATAGCTTTGACTATATGGACCCTTGTCAGCAAAGTAACGTCTCTGCTTTTTAATACTCTGTCTAGGTTTGTCATAGATTTTCTTCCAAGGAGCATGTGTCTTTTAATTTCATGGCTGCGGTCACCATCTGCAGTGATTTTGGAGCCCCCCAAAATAAAGTCTCTCACTGTTTCCACTGCCATCTATTTGCCATGAAGTGATGGGACCGGATGCCATGATCGTAGTTTTTGACTGTTGAGTTTTAAGCCAGCTTTTTCACTGTCCTCTTTCACCTTCATCAAGAGGCGCTTTCGTTCCTCTTCACCTTCTCTTTTACAGCCCTGTAAATATACGCAGCAGCTTTTCTGACACTATGAGGAGAGGAGCTGATGTACTTTCATCAGGCTTTTCGCTGGTGCGCTGCTGTTTTCTTTACGGCAACGTGGTGAGCGTGGGTGACTGCGGGTAGTTTCGGGCATGTCTACGTCCTGCGGGAAAAACCACATTTTCCACCTGCCCGTGTCTGCCTGTCTCTGGGCTGCTGGGACCCCGAGGTGGGCAGTAGGAGGAGGCAGCCCCGGGCTGGGGGTGACCCAGCTCCCAGCAGAGCGGCACGGTGCTTTCTGCCTTCTGAGTGATGACTCAGCCTGGCTTCCTCTTGCGGGGCCAGCGGGCAGTGGGCACCCTCCTGAGTGGACCGTTGATATAGAAGCTTGTGCAGGACAAACAGCCACTTTTCTCGGGTTAAACCCCCGGCCACGGACGGATCTTTAAGGCTTACCTCCCATGCTGGGAACGGTGGAATCGCTGTGGTCCCATCTACAATTCCTCTCGACACTAGAGAAAGATTTATTCCGAGAACATTTGTTGAGCTCCCAGGTAAAAATAGGCCCCACTGACTATGCCAAGTGGATCAGTGGTAAAGAATCTGCCTGTGATGCTGGAGACACAGGAGACCCGGGTTCCATCCCTGGGTGGGGAAGATCCCCTGGAGGAGAAAGTGACTACCCACTCCAGTATCCCTCCCTGGAGAATCCCAGGGACAGAGGAGCCTGGCAGGCTGCAGCCCACGGGGTTGGCTGCAAACAGTTGGAGATGACGTGGCAATGGAACAGCAGCAAGAAGGCGGAAGGCAGGTGCGTCTTAGTAGAACTCCCTGAGGATGGGACAAGCATCTGGGGTGGTGTGATTCTACCTGTCAGCGCTTCTCCGGAATGCTCCTTGGAAGCCCACATTCTCAAGCCCTGAGGGCGAACCAGGGTCTGCATGAGGCTGGATCCAGGCTTAGGAATTTCAAAGATGGCGTGACAGACAACAATTTCAGGTCAGCCTCACTTTTGGGCACACAGGTCGCATTGATTAAACACACAGAGCCTGTGTGCTCAGTCGTGTCCGACTCTTTGTGACCCCATGGACTGTAGCCCACCAGGCTCCTCCATCCATGGGGATTCTCCAGGCAAGAATACTGGAGTGGGTTGCCATGCCCTCCTCCAGGGGATCTTCCCCACCCAGGGATCGAACCCACATCTCCGGTGTCTCCGGCATTGGCACTCAGATTCTTTAGCCCCTGAGCCATCCGAGAGGACCTTGATTAAACAAGGTGCATTTAATATTCTTAGGCCTCTCTCGGTTTCTGAACAAGCATCTTCAGAACCCCAGACCATTAAGATAACAACAGCTCAGGGCTACAAAACATCCAAGCTGCTGGAAATCCAAGCTGAAGAAGCCCAAGGATTTCTTCCTCTTCTTCTTTCTTCTTTTTTAAGCTGAAAGCCTGAACCATCTCCCGTGTGTCAGGAGACATTTCTGCTTCTTCCAAGATGCCTTTTCAGCCATGGTCTGTTATTAGAAACAAACCTTAGTAGGCTAAGGAGAGAGAGCTCCCACACGCCCCACCTCCAGCTTTTTTTTTTTAAAGCCTGCCTGCCTGTGACCTCCGGCAACCTCACATTCCGTGCACAAAGCATCTGATATTAGAGCAGATTGCGTTCATGCTGACCTAAGTGGTATCACATGTTATCTCGCCGCCCGTGCTGGGGAAGCCGGTTCACATGTTATTGCTGCCGTGCGCCAGCCTCGGTGCACACGACCATCACCACCTCCCAGCGGCTGATGCCTGGGGTGAGGCCCCCCACGCCCCCTGCCCCCATCGCAGACCTACCTTTCCGGCCCATGACCTTCTCTCCACGAGGCTGTGACTCCTGACAAGTGTCTGGAGGGCTGCAGAGTGGTCCAAGTATCCATCACACGTGTTTTCTCTAACCCGAGGTGAAAGAATGCTATTGGGATTATATCTTCAGTCTTTCTCTCTTTTTTTTTGCATGTATTTTAAGAAACCATTGTCAAGTGTTGTACAACCTCCAGCCTGCTGTGGTGTTCACACTTCGATGGCATTTTCCATCCTGTTGTCGGGATTCTGACTCAAAGGTAGACCCCCTTTCCCATGGGGACCCTTGTCAACCAGTCTCACAGGGGGTGTTCAGTTGCTCAGTTGTGTCTGACTCTTTGCGACCCCATGGACTGCAGCACGCCAGGCCTCCCTGTCCATCACCAACTCCCAGAGTTTACTCAAACTCATGTCCATTGAGTCGGTGATGCCATCCAACCATCTCATCCTCTGTCGTCCCCTTCTCCTCCCACCTTCAATCTTTCCCAGCATCATGGTCTTTTACAACGAGTCAGCTCTTCCCATCAGGTAGCCAAAGGATTGCATCTTCAACATCAGTCCTTTCAATGAATGTTCAGGACTGATTTCCTTTAGGATGGACTGGTTTGATCTCCTTGCTGTCCAAGGGACTCTCAAGAGTCTTCTCAAGCACCACAGTTCAAAAGCATCAATTCTTTGGTACTCAGCCTTCTTTATAGTCCAACTCTCACATCTGTACGTGACTACTGGAAAGACCATAGCTTTGACTTTTCAGACCTTTGTCAACAAAGTGATGTCTCTGCTTTTCAATACTCCGTTTAGATTTGTAACAGCTTTTCTTCAACTAGACTACAATAAGAATTGAAAAAGAAAAGACCAGCTAAAAGAAAGTTGAGGCCACCTCTTAGAGGATGTGCCCTCCAAGGACTGGCTTTTCCTCCCCCTCAGCGTAAGTCTCCAGAAGTTGACTCCAGTTGCACCAAGAGTTACATCTCCTTTATTGTGAGTAATACTCCCAAAACTATACATTTTTGCCTATAGTTTTACTGAGATGGGGACACACAACACTACAACTTTAAAGCGTACAGCATAGGGTGTTTACTCGTATGCATCATCAAATGAGCTTAGTGATGGTCCCTCATCTTGTATAAAGATGACACTAAAGAAATGAAATTCTTTTCCTTGTGGTGAGAACTCAGGATTGCTCTCTTAACAGTTTTTGTATCAAATACTGTGCATTTTACAGCAAAAACGGGAACACCCGTCTCCCTCAAACTTGTCTGTTTATGGGGCTATTTGCCACTGTGTTTCTAAGTGATATGTGTGCACAGCTATGGCTAATAAACGCATCTGTGTGGAAAGCCGAGGACCCCATGGTAATGTATCCATCTGAAGTCAGGAAATTGGTACTTGAACTGAAGACAAAAAAGAGTAAAGCGTATGGGAGCCGCAAAAGTCTGAACACAGAGTTGCCATGTGCCTGAGAATTCCACTCCTCGGTGGATACCCCAAAAGAATGGAAAACATGAGCTCGAACAAATAGCTGTAGGTGAGTGTTTATAATAATGTGATTGACAACAAGCAAAAGGTGGAAACAGCCCAAGTGCCCATGAACGGATGGATGGATGAATGCATGGGTGGATGGATGGGTGTATGGATGATGGGTGGATGATGGATGAATGATGGATGAATGAATGGTGGATGGGTGGATGGGTGGATGGATGGATGATGGGTGGATGGATGATGGATGGATGATGGATGAATGAATGATGGATGGGTGGGTGGATGGATGGATGGATATGTGGGTGTGTGGGTGGGTGATAGACGGATGGATGGATGATGGATGGGTGGATAGATGGATGGATGTGTGGAAAATGGATGAATGAAAAATACACAGTGAGGTCCATGCTTACAGTGGAATATTATGCAGCCATGAAAAGCAGTGAAGTCTGACACAGGCTACAGCATGGATGGACCCTGAACACACGATGCTCAGCGAGAGAGGCAGACACAGCAGGACACACAGCGTGTGATTCCATGTGCAGGAAGCGTCGTGAACAGGCAAATCCACAGAGACGGGAAGCAGGTTAGTGGTTGCCGGGGGCTGGGGGAGGGGCTAGGGCAGTGACTGTTGGGGAAGGGGTCTCCTTGGGGGTATGAGAATGTCCTGAAACTTGACAGAGGTGGCGGTTACACGGCGCGGCGAACGGGCTAAGAACCTTTCAAACGTCCGCTCCACGTGCAGGTGTGAATTATGTCTCAGTCATGCAGCTAATCAGATGAAACAAGAACATCTTCCTGTTGGAGCCCCATCCCAGCGCCCGGGCCTGCCTGCTTGGGCCCTCGCTCAGCGCTGGAGTCTTGGGAGGCAACCTGCGGGGTCTCGACCTCGCCTGGGGTGAGGACGGGGTGGTGCAGATAAGATGTGAAGACCCCCAAGAAGCTGAGCATGAGTCTGGACCCCCAAGAGGCTGACCGTGAGTCTGGACCCCCAAGAGGCTGAGCGTGAGTCTGGACCCCCAAGAGGCTGAGCGTGAATGTGGACCCCCAAGAGGCTGAGCGTGAATGTGGACCCCCAAGAGGCTGAGCGTGAATCTGGACCCCCAAGAGGCTGAGCGTGAATCTGGACACCCAAGAAGCTGAGCGTGAATCTGGACCCCCAAGAGGCTGAGCGTGAATCTCTGTGCACAGTTCATTCGAAGCTGACTATGAATCTCTGCCTAACCCTAGCCCTAATTCCAATCAGAGGCCAGTGCCTATTAGGAAGCCCCCTTCCCATGTTGGAGATTTCACCCCATCCCTACCACCAGAGACCAGACTTTTCTTTGCTCTGAAGCTGGCAGTTCTTCAGATGGTAAAGAATCCGCCTGCAATTTGGGAGACCTGGGTTCAATCCCTGGGTTGGGAAGATCCCCTGGAGGAGGGCGTGGTCACCTGCTCCAGTATTCTTGCCTGGAGAATCCCATGGACAGAGGAGCCTGGAGGGCCCTCCGTGGGGTCACAAAGAGTCAGACACGACTAAGCAACTTTCCCTTTCCCTCGGCATTTCTGTAAAAGAGATGAACACACTTAGGAGGACCCAAACCCGCTGATGGAAAACAGCGCCCACACGTTTGCTGGGGAAATGTCTGGATCTGTGATCAGGGGTCATCTGGCTCTCCGTGGTCTGCACAGAGGTTGAGCCCCATGTGCCCACATGTGCAGGGGAGTGAGATGTGTGCGGGGCTGGGGGGCGGGGGGGTGGAGGCCAGTGACCTTTGTTCTCTAATCCATCACTCGGGCCGAGCCATCCTGGACACCTCCTTATCTGACGGCTTCATGCCTCAAAAAGCAGCAAATGGAGCGAGACCGGAGTGCGACGGCGGGCTGGGGGTAGCCCAGCCTGCTGCGTCTTCAGTTTCTGCTGATGCGCAGACGGCACAGAGGACGGGGGCTCACTGTGTCGCTCAAGACTGGCTCCTGTCGGCTTCTCTCCCCAGCATCCGTGGGGCCTTCCGTCCGGCGGGGTACACACGCGTGACACGCATTTTCATGCCGAGGCCAGGCGCTGGGCCCTGTGCGGTACACCCGTGCTGCAATAATCCCAACTTCTGTCTGGTATCTGCAGAGGAGCTGGAGAAAGGCCCCCTTGGAACAATGGGATATTGTCCGTCTGGGGCACACCAGATCCGAGGAATTACCGTGATGGATAACAGGTTTACCTAGAGCCGAGCCCGGCTCCTAGGGCAACACTCGGCCCTCTTATTAAAGAACATGAAAGGCAGACGGGAAGACGCAAAACAGTGCGGAAAAGGAAATTAATGTGCAGCAAGGGGGGCGGGGAGGGAGAGCGCAGAGTTCCTTGTCGGTCGTCGCGTGGAGGACCGGCTTGCAGATGGAGAGGCTGCTACCTGCCTGCGGACACTTCCCGCAAACCTCTCCCAGACTCGAATCTCATGCAGATGGTTCTCAGTACTTTCAAGAAGGAGCAGTTTAATAAATAGAAAGGGGAGGGATCGTGAATAAAGTAAATGGGGAGGGAGTGAAGCCGTGAAAGTGCAGTGTTTTCTAAAAAGGAAGAAGAAGCCTATGGCTTTCGGTCATTCTGTAGTTCCCCTGTCCTGGGGAGAAGAAAACCCGGCGGTGTTTGAGTTCTACACTCCACAATGTTCACTTCTCAGCATTTTCTTTGGCAGCGTGGTGTGGCAGGCAGGATCTTAGCTGCCTGACCGTTGTCATCAGCATGGGACGCGCAGCATCTTAATGCCTGGAACTCCAGTTGTTCAGTTGCTCAGTCATGTCTGACTCTTTGCGACCCCATGGACTGCAGACGCCAGGCCTCCCTGTCCATCACCAACTCCTGGAGTTTACTCAAACTCATGGCCATAGAATTGGTGATGCCATCCAACCATCTCATCTTCTGCCATACCCTTCTCCTCTGGCCTTCAATCTTTCCCAGCATCAGGGTCTTTTCCAATGAGTCAGCTCTTCGCATCAGGTGGCCAAAGGATTGGAGCTGCAGCTTCAGCATCAGTCCTTCCAATGAATATTCAGCACTGATTTCCTTTAGGATGGACTGGTTGAATCTCCTTGCTGTCCAAGGGACTCTCAAGAGTCTTCTCCAACATCACAGTTCAAAAGCATCAATTCTTCGGCACTCAGCTTTTTTTATAGTCCAACTCTCACATCCATACATGGACTCCTGGGAAAACCACATCACCCAGCTTGTTGACTGAGAAAGAAGGGGCGGGCTGAGCGTGAGAGGTCTGTTTACCCAGTCCGTTCATTCCAGATGGATGTTGGCAGAACAGGACAGATTTAGGAAAGAGAGACACCTGGTTGACCCTGTCTCAGCACCTCAGGGCCACAGGTAGGACTTTGCGCCCCTTCGTTGGCACGAGGAGCAAATATCATAAAGGCGTTTTCACTGAGGAAGCTCAACCAGAAAGTTTTCAGGGTTTTCCAAGCTCTTGGATGATCCTTTCTAGTGGCCGAGGTGCACACAGGTGAATTTTTCTAGGCAACCGTCTGGGGCTGGCACACCCGCCGAGAGCTGGCGTGCCACACCTGGGTTTGTGTCTGGCAGCGAGGGCTTCAGCTGCCTTCCTGCACCCACGTTCGATGCCCCTCTCCCGACCCCCAGCGCGTCCACTGCTCGTACTGCCTCTTCCTGTAAACACAACAAAAGACAATCGGGCTCCCCTGGTGGCTCAGCGGTAAGGACTCTGCCTGCAGTGAGGGCCCTGGGTTCAGTCCCTGGGTCAGGAAGACCCCCTAGAGGAGGGCATGGCAACCCACTCCAGTGTTCTCGCCTGGAGAATCCCACGGACAGAGGAGCCTGACTGGCTACAGTCCATGGGGTCACAGAGTCAGACACGACTGAGCAACTAGCACTTGAACTTTCTTATCTCCTCCTGCAAAGTCCCATGTTATGCTAGCTTCCACAGGCAAGCCTGTCACATTCACCACTGCTTCGCCTTTTAAGACGACTCCCTTTCTTTTATCTTCTTTTTTTGTTTCGTTTGCTGCATCGGGTTGAACATGCGAGGCGGCCAGGAGTCTCTCACCTTGAGCGTTTTAGCAGCAAAGTTCCCAGGGTCCCCATGCAAGGGGAGGTCTGACAAAAGTCACCACGGCAACCGTAATTCCATGGCTGCTTTTTTATTTTTATTTTTCCCTCCGAGGCAGTGTTTTTCATCTTCCCACCTGCAAGGGCGTTGGGCTGTCTTTCAGCCTGCCCTCAGCTGCAATGCTTAGCCTTGTCATCCCCGAAGGAGATTCGGAGCGGAGAGAGGGCCGTGAGCCAGTTCGCTCTTCGTAGACGCGGAGGAACCCGGTGGGAGGGCAGCCCCCAGCGCCCTGCCCAGGCGTCTCAGACGTGCAGGGCGGGCTGGGGGTGGCCAGGACGGTGGGTAGGCGCTTGCGCATACCAATCAGCGCAATTTGCCCGCCGTGAACTGAAAGATGTCCAGCGCCAGCTGAAGGGAAATTTAATAACCGTGCCCTAGGGGACTTGAGGCCAGAGAACTCAATGGGACCAGCTGTTTCTGGCTCCTCTGAGGATGGGAAAGAAAATTAAATTAAATTTCAAAAATAGTTGTGATACTCACTGGAAAGAGGACGGTGGAGGTGAGTGTCAAGTCAGGGAGCTGAGACAAGAGAGGTCCCAGGTGGGCAGGCGGGGATGGATGCAGGTGAGATCCCCGGCCCCTGGCACAGCCCCTCCTAGGGGGTGTACCCCCGGCTTTGGGGCTGTCAGACCTCTGAGGGGCACCCCACCCCCAGTGGGCGTCTTTTGACTGTCGGTCAAGATGGGCATCATCACTGTCTATGATTCTTGTAACTTTAAGTTTCTATTATGGAAAAAAAATACAGCTAAGTGTAGAAAAAAGGTGAGAGAATTCTGAAAAAGAAGTCTGTGAAGATTCACAGAGTTAAGAGAACGAAGTTATGGTTCCCAGCGGGGATTCTGGGATGGACATGAATGTGCTGCTGTATTTAACATGGAGAACCAACAAGGACCTGCTGTTCAGCACAGGGAACTCTGCTCAATCCTCTGTAATACCCTTATGGTCACCAGGGGGAAGGATAGGGGAAGGGATAGTCAGGGAGTCTGGGATGGACATGGACACACTGCTGTATTTAACATGGAGAACCAGCAAGGACCTGCTGTCCAGCACAGGGAACTCTGCTCAATACTCTGTAATAACCTTATGGTCACCAGGGGGAAGGATGGGGGAAGGGATAGTCAGGGAGTTTGGGATGGACATGGACACACTGCTGTATTCAACAGGGAGAAGCAACAGGGACCTGCTGGACAGCACAGGGCACTCTGCTCAGTGTCACGAGGCAGCCTGGATGGGAGGGGAGTTTGGGGGAGAATGGATATGTGTATGTGTGGCTGAGTCCCTTTGCTGTCCCACTGAAACTGTGACAACATTGTTAACTGGCCATACACCAATACAAAATAAGTTACAAGATAACTAGATAAAGAAGCCTGAAGTTGTCAGACTTCCCTGGTGGCTCAGATGGTAAAGAATCTGCCTGCAGTGCAGGAGACCTGGGTTGGATCCCTGGGTGGGGAAGATCCCCTGGAGAAGGAAATGGCACCCTACTCCAGTATTCTTGCCTCGAGAATCCCATGGACCAAGGAGCCTGCTGGGCTACAGTCCACAGGGTCGCAAAGAGCTGGACACGACTGAAGCGGCAGAGCACGCACTCACAGACCTCAGTGGATGAGGCAGGCCTTTCCCGGGAAGTCCAACCTGGGGTGGAGTTCCAGAGGGACTCTGGGTGCTGAGGAGCCACTCAGCACGATCCACGGAACCTCCCTCCCTGCGGGCTGGGTGGACTTGCCACGGAGGGAAGAGATTTAGAGCCCTGAGATGAAGCCAAACCTGGGTGGTGCGCAACACGGGCCTGTTTGCTTTCTCAGCAGTGCAGCTAAATTATAATTATGTTTCATCCCGTGTTCCCCAAAGAAGAAGGCTTTTGTAACCGGCCCCACCTTGGCCTGCCACTGGCATAAATCTTCCCGGGGGAGGCGGGCGCAGCTCGAGATGTGAGGGGGAGGCCCGCGGGTCTGGTGGGGAGTATGGGGGGCGGGGGCGGTGGTGAGACGGGCCGGGCCCACCGTAGGGCCGGCTCCGCGTTCGCAACGGCGTGGACGCTGGACGGAGCCCAGAGCCTGCGCCCCCGCAACCGCCAGGCCGCTAACGAGCGCCGAGCGCACGTTGCCCTCATTGTTTTTCTTTCATTTGTCTCCACGGCGAGCGAGAGCGAAAAGGACCCCTTAAAACCGACGGGATCGGTGCCAAGGAAGCGAACGGGGGCCACCCTGAGTCCGCGTGGGGAAGCAGGGGCTCCGAACGGCTTTGTGCAGGAAAAGCGTCAAGAACGGGGCCGCGCCGCCGCCGGGTCACGGGAAGGGATGGACAGGGCTCCCGGCCTCGTGGCCGCCCTGGCGGCGTGGCCCGGGCGGGCAGGCGCCTCAGCGCCCTCCTGTCTGGGCCGGGAAACCACCGGAAGGGCCGGGCTCCCCGAGGATGCATACTTGTGCGCTCTGTGTTCTGCAGAAGTCACCCCCCAGCCCCCCCTGCAGAAGGCAGGCCTCAGTCTCACGGTCTGCTCCCAGGAACCGTGTTCTCGGACACCCAGCTAGGAACATTCCAGCCCTGATTTTGTGGTGGCTCATTCTTTCCAGGGTAGGCGGTCAGCTCGATGGTTTCCACCCCAATACCCGCCTCCTACGAGAGGCTGCCCAGGGGCTCTGCGGACACATGGGAGACTCCGGGAGTTGCATTTCAGGACAGGCTGGGGGAACACGATGGGGTGGACGAGGAGGGCCCAACACGTCTAAGCAGTTATTTAAAGAATGATTAAAAAAAAAAAAAAAACCGCTGGCTTGGTTAAACAAGGTGAAGGATGGTGTTGAAACACACTTCGCAATATTAACACCCACACAGGCAGCCCGGTCCGACCCCCCTTTCCCTTGAAACTCATGCCACAGGAAAAGAACACCCAGGTTTGTGATGTTGGATCGGATCGAACATAAAAGTCCAGTCCGAAGTCCAGCAAGTCCACTCTTGGAATGTCCTAAGCTGGTTCATCTCCCGGAGTCAGATGCCGCCCCAAATCTGGGCTTCAGGACTGCCGAGCGCTTGACGGATCATGTCCGTCATGTGGAAACGAAAACCCCAAATGGTCAACGGTGTGGAATGAGGCGCAGAGAAACCTCCCCGGCGGATGCCGTGATGTTTGCGGATCTGTGTTAGAGACTCACCCAACGCAGCCACCAGGCCCTGGCAGACCGGGTGTTCCAAGGAGGTGGGGGCATTGTGTGGGTCACCTAGGGGAAACATTAAATGTTCTTTATAGCTCTCTGCGTGTTTTTTAATTAATTTTTATTGGAGTACAGCTGCTTTACAATGTTGTGTTAGGCTCTGGGCTTCCCAGCTGGTGCTAGCGGTTAAGAAGCTCCCTGCCAATGCAGGAGACATAAAAGACGCAGGTTCGATCCCTGGGTGGGGAAGATGCCCTGGAGAAAGAAGGGCAACCCACTCCAGTACTCTTGCTTGGAGAATCCCATGGACAGCGGAGCCTGGCGGGCTACAGTCCATGGGGTCGCAAAGAGTTGGACAAAAGCATAGCGACTCAGTACGTTCGTTCTCTGCACTTTTTGCTTGGTTCAAATATCACTTAAAAATACCACAACGGAGGAGGGGGAGGAATTTCCCACCCACAAAGTTCTCTTAGCGGAAAGATGCTTTCTGAGTGATAAGAGATTTATTTTTTACCCCCGTTTTTCTGAAACAGGATACTGAATTCTGCAGTAGCTTCTTTTAGCTGGGATAACGTGAAAACGTTACATGTGGGCAAGATCTGAAGGTTACTATTGAGAATTTAAGATTGTTGCCAAGATAATTATTTTGAGTGAAGCGGGGAAGGAGGAAAATAAAGGTGAATATGAGGTCAAAGAAGGTGTGTTGAATTTCTTATGAATCCTGGTATTGTGGATGCTAGGTGGTTAATGCTTAGCTTTGTACCCACACCACCGTTCTGCAGAATAGAGACTCGGCCTTGGGATTCACATGGATTTTGGGCACCCAGGGGACAGATGTGAGCAGTTCCTTGCTTTGAGGACCAGGCTTCTCTCCGTCCCCACCGGATACTTTTTGCCTCACCGGGCACTTGAGGAGGTAGTTTTCCAGCCAACAGATTCCCACCAAGTGTAAAATCATCTTTTCATTTTGGTTTTAAAGATTTTTATTTTTTTAATTTGGACCATTTGTAAAGACTATTGCATTTGTTACAACATTGCTTCTGTTATATGTTGTTGGGTTTTTTTGGCTGACAGGCATGTGGGATCGTAGCTCTTTCATCAGGGACTGAACCCGCCCTCCCTGCTTTGGAAGGCCAAGTCTTAACCACTGGGATGCTAGGGAGGTGCCTCAACGCGTCTTTTTACACCTGAGATTTCAGCTCTTTGAGTCCGTGCTGTTTATCTCTGGTCTGTCTTCGGTACTTTCATCAGAATGGAAACCACTTCCCCTTTACATCCTCAGGGGTCTTGTTGTAAATTGCCACGTGCGATTTCAGATGGAGTGAAAGGGAAGTTTAAATGCCAGTGCTAAGTCGCTTCAGTCGTGTCCGACTCTTTGCAACGCTATGAACTGTTGCCCGCCAGACTCCTCCTGGGAGTCTCCAGGCAAGAATACTGGAGTGGGTTGCCATTTCCTCCTCCAGGGGATGTTCCCGACCCAGGGATCAAACCTGGATGTCTTATGTCCCCTGCATTGGCAGGCAGGTTCTTTACCCCTAGCGCCGCCTGGAAAGTCAGAGAATATGTAAAACCTCGATGAAGAGCCTGTGCCTGCACCCGCTAAACCCCACTTCACTGAAGCTGGTCCCCACGTCCCCTTTGTCCTGTAGAATTGCTGTCAGCGCCCACCTGGGACATAAAGGCTCTCTCGTTGCTGATGGTGATGCTCAGCTTAGAACAAATAGCCTTGGGGTTGGGGTGGGGTCAGGGCGTGGGCATTGGGGGTCTAGGACCGAGCACAAGGTGGGTAGGGGTCTGAGAGCCTCAGGGTTCCTCAGACTGAGACCCAGCCTGACCTCTGAGATATAAGCCCTCTTCCACACACACACCCAAGAGGGATATTTCTAACATTTTCTTTCCTTTTTAATATTTATTGAATGAAAGAGTCTTTAAATCCTATAGTGCTTTGTAGTTTTAAAATTTCACACGGAGGATTTCATATAATCCTACACTCAGTTGCTCAGTCATGTCTGACTCTTTGTGACCCCATGAACCACAGCATGCCAGGCCTCCCTGTCCATCATCAACTCCCAGAGTCCACCCAAACCCATGCCCATTGAGTAGGGGATGGCATCCAACCATGTCATCCTCTATCGTCCCCTTCTCCTCCCGCCTTCAATCTTTCCCAGCATCAGGGTCTTTTCCAATGAGTTGGCTCTTCGCATCTGGTGGCCCAAGTATTGGAGCTTCAGCATCAGTCCTTCAAGAGAATATTCAGGACTGATTTCCTTTAGGATGGACGGGTTCTATTTGTCCATCCCAAACTCCTTAACCATCCCTCCACCTCCCCCATCCTTCCCTGTACCCACAGGAAACATAAGTTCATTATAAATAAGTTCATTCCTATTATTTTTTAGATTCCACATGTATGTGATATCACGTGATATTTGTCTTTTTCTGGCTGACGTACTTCACTTAGTATGAAAATCTCTAGGTCCATCCAAGTTGTTGCAAAAGGCAAATTTCATTCTTTTTCATGGCTGCGTAATATTCCCTTCTATCATCTGTACCACATCAGCTTTCAGTGGACACGTAGGTTGCTTGCATGGGGAGGGTGGGGTTTGAGGGTTAGTTTTTGGAAACCTAGGTGGTGAGATAGGTGCCAACATCCAGGTGACGGGCGCTGGTTCTTGGGCCAACAGCATATGGTGGTTTTTATTTTAGAAGGGGCCCTGGTGAGCTTTGGCCTGCTGCTTTGTCCACTCCCTCCAAGCCCCACCGGGAACCTGGGATGTTGAAGACACTGCTGGCACTGTCTGCTTCGATCCTAAAGGCTGCAGGTATTACTTGTCTACAGAGAGAGCCTTTCTGAGGTCACATCCACGGCCCCCAATGAGGTGTGAGCTCCCCTCTGAGAGGGTTAGTCTTTGGCTTGCTGTAACGGAGGGCTAAGCAGAAACATTCCTTCTTAGACCCATTCCAACGTCGGGAAATTTATTTATTTTTTTCCCCTTGTACCAGAGAACTCAGTCTCCGCTTTGGGATAACGCGAAAAATTTGCTAACAAACTGCTTCTCCCTCGTTCAGAGGCCCCGAGAATTCCGAACACGCTCTGGAAAATCAAACCGCTGTGACCCGACCAGCGTTTCGACGGGTTAAGACTAAATGAAACAGACAACATGTGGGTCCAATTTACTCCGCGACGCACGTGTTTAAAGGGTTTTGGCAAAAGCTCTCTTGCTCTTTCCTCGTCTTCCCTTCCTTCACCCCAAACATGAGAGAGATGGTGGGAGCCTGTTTTGATAAAACAGCGGAGGCCGAGGTCTGCTCCAGGCATGCAAACGGATCAAACGGGGTGGGGGGCCTTGCCCTCAGCCACGGGGGAGAAGACACCACCGCCCCCTTCAATCCTTAAATGTTTTGATGTGGTTTGCAAGATTTGTCTCTGGGTACGGGGGAGACACCCAGTGGGGAGAGCTACCAAGGCTGGCTGGGGCTTGCTGAGAAACGCTTGCACGTAGCCCCGGGGTGCTGTCCGGGGCAGGGGGCGGGCGCAGACATGGGCAGAACCTGAGCTGAGCCTTCAGCTCTGAGCTTTTGTAGCTGCTTGGATGTGCACCCCCCGAGCCCAGGCTGGTCCGCAGGGCTGGGCACCCATCTGTTACCTCCGTCCTGTGATTCAAGCCTCTGGGGAGCTCGAGATATGTGGGCAGCACTCGCCTTACCTTCAAGGAGACAGCTCGGGGTTGGCGGAGGTGGGGGGCAGGTGACCTCCACCTTGTCCATGAAAATGAAAGCGTTAGTCGCTCAGTCGTGCATGACTCTTTGCTACCCTGTGGACTGTAGCCCGCCAGGCTCCTCCATCCGTGGGATTCTCCAGGCAAGAACACTGCAGTGGGTAGCCATGCCCTCCTCCAGGGGATCTTCCCAACCCAGGGATCGAACCCAGGTCTCCTGCACTGGCAGGTGGATTCTTTACGGTCTGAGCCACCAGGGAAGCCCATTAAAACGTCTCGTGAAATGCTCACCTGGCAACCGAGATCCCAGCAAGGCTGGCGCAATCTCAGGTCTTGGGTGAGTTTAGGGCACATCGATTCCGTAGCTCCTCATTCGTAGTTTTCTGTCTTTTTGTTTCTGGGAAGACTGGCTGGGGGGCTGGGGGTGGTAGAGGGGAGGACGGTGTCATGGCAGCCTAATGAACAGAAGGTGAGAACTAAGAAGCAAGACTTGTCACCAATCATGTAAACATGTCATCTTTGTTTTGTCAATAAGCATTCCGGCTGGCGTCTCTTCCTTGCAGAGAGCGTCCCCGCTTCCCTCAGGAAGCGAGCAGGGAGACGGGGCTGTCTGTCTAGAAGAGACGCCGTCAGATGCCCGGCACACAGAGGGCGGGTGAGCGGGGGTCTCTCTCTGGGGGGCGTGGGGCGTGGGGGTGGGCAACCCCCGTTGGCCGGCACCATCAGCGAGGCAGCCTTGGACCCGCGCCGCTGCCCGTTAGGCACGAAACGGCGAATGATGCGGACAAACGTTCTTCGTCTCCTCCTCGGGAAGGGGGCCGGTCTGCGAGGCGGGGTGGGGGTGTCCCTGGGCGCCGCTGCTGTGGCTGGCAGGGTGGGAGGTTGTGTGCGTCCCAGCAGGGCTCAGGGACAGTCCTTGGGGGCCAGGTGTGCGGCCGGGCTGCGGGTGCCCTGGGTTCTTGGACCATTCTGGAAAGGCAGGCCGTCCGCAGCGTCCTGAGCGGGTGGTGGTGGCTGTGACTGAAGGCGCTTGCTCTTGGCTCCTGGGGCTAGACAGTTTTAGCTGGGCTGTTTGTGCTGGGAAAAAAAATGCGTATGTGTGTGTGTTTGTGTGTGTGTGTAGTGTGTGTGTGTGTGAATGAGTAGTAAACAGTTGAACGGATGTGTGAGTATATAAAGAAGGCTGAGCACCAAACAATTGATGCTTTCCAACTATGATGTTGGAGAAGACTCTTGAGAGTCCCTTGGACTGCAGGGAGACCCAACCAGTCCATCCTAAAGGAAATCAGTCCTGAATACTCATTGGAAGGATGGATGCTGAAGCTGAAGCTCCAAGAGTCTGGCCACCTGATGAGAAGAGCTGACTCATTGGAAAGGACCCCGATGCTGGGAAAGATTGAAGGCGGGAGGAGAAGGGGGCAACAGAGGCTGAGACGGTTGGATGGCATCACCAACTCGATGGACACGAATGTCAGCAAACTTCAGGAAGCACTGGAGCACAGAGGAGTCTGTGGGCTGCAGTCCTTGGGGTCACAGAGAGTTGGGACTGACTGAACAACACCAATAAAACCCCATCTGACAGAACTCACAGCAAGGAAAGTGCTGGATAACCACAAGGAAGAGGACTTTCCCCTAAAAGCTGCGAAATAGACAAGCGTTAGTCGCTCAGTTGTGTCCGACCCTTTTGCAACCCCACAGACTGTAGCCCAACAGATTCCTCTGTCCATTTGATTCTCCAGGCAAGAATACTGGAGTGGGTTGCCATGCCCTCCTCCAGGGCATCTTCCCCAACCAGGGATCGAACCCAGGTCTCCTGTATTGCAGACAAGGAGGGATGTAAAAAACCCACCTCCATGATGATTTTTAAAACAGTGCTGTAGAGGTATAAATTACATACCATGAAATTCCCTTTTTTTTTCTTTTTAAGAGACAATTTCATGCTTTTTAGGCTGCCCACGGGGTCACAAGGAGTCAGACACAACTGAGCGACTGAACCGACTGACTGACTGAGCTCCCCATGTGGTGCTAACTGGTAAAAACCCGCCTGCCGATGCAGGAGACACAGGAGACTTGGGTTTGATCCCTGGGTCCGGAAGATTCCCCTGGAGGAGGAAATGAAAAGCCACTCCAGCATTGTTGCCTGGAGAATCTCATAACAAAGGAGCCTGGCAGGCTACAGTCCATGAGGTCGCCAAGAGTCAGACAGGACTTGAGTGACTTAGCACACACACATACTTCATTAGCAGCCATCACTGCAATCGAATTCTGGAACCTTTCATGGCCCTCTGTAAGACGGAGCTACATGTCTATCTGTGGTCATTTCTCTGACCTCCACTCCAGCCCCCCACCTGACAAGCCACATCTAGTCCACTTTCCGTGTCTGTAGATTTCCCTGTTCTGGACAACTCGTATAGACGGAGTCATGGAATAACATGTGGCCTTTTCTGGCTGGCTTCTTTCACTGAGCACCCTGATTTGAGGTTATTCAGCTTGTAGGCTGCATCAGTGTTTCGCTGCATTTTAGCTGGTTTTCATTCCGTCGTACGGATGGGCTCCGTTTGGTTCATCCATTCACCTCCAGACGGTAACGTGCAAAATCCTTCAAGCTAGGCTCCAATTGTATGTGAGCTGAGAACTTCCAGATGTTCAAGCTGGCTTTAGAAAAGGCGGAGGAACCAGAGATCAAATTGCCAACATCCGCTGGATCATCGAAAAAGCAAGAGCGTTCCAGAAAAACATCTACTTCTGCTTCCTTGACTATACTAAAGCCTTTGACTGTGTGGATCACAGCAAAGTGTGGAAAATTCTTTAAGAGGTAGGAATACCAGACCACCTTACCTGCCTCCTGAGAAATCTGTATGCAGGTCAAGAAGCAACAGTTAGAACTGGACATGGAACAACAGACTGGTTCCAAATAGGAAAAGGAGTACATCAAGGCTGTATATTGTCACCCTGCTTATTTAACTTCTATGCAGAGTACATCATGCGAAATGCTGGGCTGGAGGAAGCACAAGCTGGAATCAAGACTGCCGGGAGAAATATCAATAACCTCAGATATGCAGATGACACCACCCTTACGGCAAAAAGTGAAGAGGAGCTAAAGAGCCTCTTGATGAAACTGAAAGAGGAGAGTGAAAAAGTTGGCTTAAAGCTCAACATTCAGAAAACGAAGATCATGGCATCCGGCCCCAGGACTGAGGCAAATAGATGGGGAAACAGTGGAAACAGTGATGCCTGGCGGGGCACAGTCCTCAGGGTTGAAAAGAGTCAGACACGACTGAAGTGACTAACCCTTTCACTTTCAGCCCCACAAAAGAGTAACAAACAAGATAAATTCCAGACACACCTGAAGAGTCTAGAGTGGCTTTACTGTTTTAATCTTCTTCATGGCAAAACCCATTGACTCCACTTGGTTGCAATCTGTTTCAGCACCAATGCTGAAATCATTTTGTGGATTTAAAAGAAAAAAAATTTTTTTTGGTTGCTGCTGTTAACTCCCTTTCCAAGGTTTAGAGGACTGAACCGCCTGTCTGAAGGCTCTGTACTTCCAATCTGTGCGAATCAGCCGTTCATAACTCCCGCACGTGTCTGAGGAACGTGGTAGGCCCTGGATTAAATGCCACACATCGACTGCCCAAGAGACGAGAGCCGGGGCAGGTCAGTAAACTAATGGTGCTGGTCTGACTTGTGTCCAGTTTTATTTTGTGCGTACACAGAGGTTTCTCCAGGTGGATCAGCTGGTTCGTCGCCCAGACACATTTCAACCACCCCATATGTATTTCCTCAGGCAAAGAAAGTAGACGGTTCTGAAGAGGAAATACCTACCCTGCTTATAATGACAGATAAGGGAAGGAGGATTTTCTCCAGTTTAAAAATTCCCTGTATGAGAAAACACATTTAAACTTTTATATGATTTAAAAATAGGTTGTCCTATGCATTGTGACAAATGAGGACACGCAGAATTTCCAGATGATGATAAAGAAATTTTGGGAGAAACCTCAGCTTTCAAACAAATAAAAAAGAGACTAATAACCGAATCATAATCTATACATACAAACACAATTTTTCTTACAGGTCTATCCATCCATCCATCCGTCAATCATCCAACCATCCATCAATCATCCATCCATCCTTCCACCATCCATCCAACCATCCACCATTCATCTATCCATCATCCATCCATCCATCCATCCATCTGTCCATCAATGCATCCAGCCATCAATCCATCTATCCATCCATCAATCAATCCATCAATCCATTTATCTGTCCATCCATCCACCCATCCATCCACGTAGCTACCAGAGAGGCTAGAACACCACCAGAGGTGTACTAGGAGGTGGTGGAAACTTGTGAAGGGGACATGCAGATGACCACAAAGTTAAGAAACTCTGCATTGGATCATCGATGCCTCAAGACAGAACTTATTAAGGACCCAGAGAATCCAAACTCTGAGTCTTTGTGTTTCTCATTTTTCAGTCTTTATTTTTTTTTTAATTTTTATTGCAGTATCGTTGATAGATGGCCTTCCCTGGTGGTTCTGATGGTAAAGAATCCACCTGTGATGCAAGAGGCCCGAGTTCCATCCCTGGGTCTGGAAGATCTCCTGGAGGAGGGCAAGACAACCCACTCCAGTGTTCTTGCCTGGAGAATCTCATGGACAGAGGAGCCTGGTGGGCTACAGTCCATGGGGTCACAAAGAGCCAGACACGCCTGAGTGACTAACACGCAGTAACACACGCAGTTGATAGATAAGGCAGTGGGGGCTCAGGGATGTCACAAGTCCTAAAGCCATGCCTGTGGGTTGTTGAACACTGAAGCTGGACCCCTGTGTCGGTTCACTTCCCTAGATAACAAGGAAGGAATAGTGTTTGGGGGGCTTCCCCGGTGGCGCAGCCATAGACAATGCCCCTGCCTGTGCAGATGCATAAGACACATGGGTTGGGAAGATCCCCTGGAGAAAGAAACAGCAACCCACTCCAGTATTCTTGCTGGGAAATCCCACGAACAGAGGAGGCAGTCCATGGGGTCACAGAGAGTCAGACAGGACTGAGCACACCATTTCGATTCCAATGGCATTTCTGGAGTTATTTTTCTCCCCTAAGGACGTAGCACTGAGGTCCCACTCTTGAGCCCTCGTGGTGGTGAAGTTCATGTGTCGCCTTGTCTGAGCCACAGAACCCAGATGTTAGGTCAACCGGCATCCTAGACGCTTCTGCGAGGCTATTCCTTAGACGGGACGAGCATTGAAATCAGTCGACTGTGAATGAAGCAGATTGCTCTCCATGCCGTGGGTGGGCTTCACCCAACCAGCTAAAAGGAATACGAGGAACAAAAAAGCCCAGCCTCCCTTGTGGATGAGAGATTTTCACCTCCATGTGGCCCTTGAACTTGAGCTGCAGCGTCAGCTCCTCCTGGGTCTCCAGGCTACTGGTCTACCTTATAGATTTTTGGATTTGCCAACCTCATGGTGCTGGAGAAGATTCTTGAGAGTCCCTTGGACAGCAAGCAAATCAAACCAGTCCATCCTAAAGGAAATCAGTCCTGAATATTCATTGGAAGGACTGATGCTGAAGCTCCAATTCTTTGGGCACCTGATGTGAAGAACTGACTGATTGGAAAAGACCCTGGTGCTGGGAAAGATTGAAGGCAGGAGGAGAAGGGGACGACAGAGGATGAGATGGTTGGATGGCATCACTAACTCGATGGACATGGGTTTGGGTGGACTCTGGGAGCTGGTGATGGACAGGGAGGCCTGGAATGCTGCAGTCCATGGGGTCGCAAAGAGTCGGACACGACTGAGCGACTGAACGACGACAATCTTAAATCTCTCTTTCCGTGTAAGCACACACACGCATCCTATCACTTCTGTTTTTCTGGAGAACCGTGATGGATACAACCCCTTGCTACACCGATCACCGAAGCTGCCTTCTACTTGGGAAATTTTGAAAAAGCATCCATCTAATATCAAGACTGGAAACACCCGACCTGAACTGTCAAGAGCCTGATCTCAAGCTTGAATCCCCTACGTGCGCTGCTGGCATCCAGATCTAGAGTCCAGAAATCCTGCTCCGAAGTTACCGGGTGCCCTGGTCTGAGCCAAACAGTCTAGGCTCACACAGCCCGACTTCAAATAGAATGCACTCCGGGGACTCCATCGCTGCACAGGCAGTGGGGTGCATCCATGCTGGGAGCTGTGTCAGGACCGCCCTGAGTCCGTGAAACGTGCCAGAGATGCTGTTGGTGATGCTCACACACACCTGCTATCATCTGAACCTTGTGAGTCAACTCTGATGGGCTACTTCAGCCGTGGTCTCTGAGCTCAGGCAATGTCCAGTTCGTCAACCCACCTGTTCTCTGCTTGCCCAGGGGATGCCTTTTGCCAAGTGGCTTTCGTGCCCCCAGCATGCAGAGTCGCTCAGACCATGAACTCCGGGCAGCCCTGAGACTTCGAGCCCTCATCCTTCCACCTAGAACTCCCGGGAGAATCTGGAGTCCCCGGAATTGTGTGTGTGGCACCCGGGTGCCAGGACATGAAAGAGATGTTTGGGCCGAGATGAGGATGCTTTGGCAAAAGGGTTTCCTCTCTTGAGCCCAGGTCGATGCTCTGCGGCACAAAACAGAGCGCTTTGTTGGAAAAAGGCAGAAGGGGTTGAAGGGCAGGGATGCGTTCGTCTCTCCCACCTACGATGCCTCAGGAGAAGCAGGGCGCGAGACCCCAGCTCAGGAAAAGAATCGGCCCAATTCCTGGCCACCTCCCCGATAACCTTGTTAGCGGCCACACGGGCCGGCTGTCGCCTGGGGCCAGGAGTTACGTGTCTCATTCATAAACATGAGGCTTCCCCCGCCCCTGCTTTTCACACCGCCTGTTTGCCAGCACCCCGCACCCTGCACGCCTGTTCCACCTCCATTGTTCCCACCCCCCCAACCCCCGCCACCCCGTCCTTATGAATCTGGCGCGCCGCTGTCACTTCTCGTTACGGGAACCAAACGTATGAGGATGGATGGGGCTTTCTACCTAATGCTGTTATCCGAACTGGGTTTGTTGATTTAATGAACAAAACGTCACATCACATCTCCCTTGTCTTGACGTCTGAACCCTGTGGCAGCTGCTGGTGGCAGATTTGCTGAAACGGGGTGTGTGTGCGCACGCTGGATCCACTAATTTAATTTGCATGCTATCCAAAAATAAAAACAGAAGCACACACCTCCTGCGGTCGGACACGTTATTGAAATTTGTTTTTCTTTTTCTTAAATCAGACTATCCCAGGAGCCACCCTGGGACTAGGGCGCCCCCGTTTCTGACTCAGGGCCCAGGAGTTCATTGAGACGCCCGGTAGAAACTCCCACTGGACGAGCGCTCTCAGATCCAGCGACCTGATCGCCCTGGGAAAGTCTGGATGAGGCTTGAAGGCGGGCCAGGCGTCCTTACTTCTCACACCCTGCCAGAAAAGCTGAGGGGCAAGGCCCCCAGTAGGCGGGCTCTGGGATGCATTCTGCAGAAGGGACAAGTTGTCACCGGCCAACACGTCCTCTTCGAAGCCACTCTGTCATTGCAAAGGGGCGCACAAGCTGGACGGCGTGTGTCTGAGCCCTGCCTCTCCAGGAGGAAGGACAGGGTCAGCGGTCCCCCCCGCCCCACCCCGTGAATGGACAGACCTCCTTGAGGCCGGGGTCCTGGGAGGCAGAGATGGATGCAAGCTGAGCCCCCCACCGGGGCTTCCCCCGCAGGGACACTCCCGCCGGGGCGCCCAGCTCGGGTGCCGTGGCCGCGTCCCCCTAGCTCGGAGCCGAGACCAAAGTGGCAAACAGCTTCCAAGGGCGAGCTCCGTGTCGGTGCGGGCTCGCGGGCGCGCGTGCTCGGAAGACCCAGTTGTGAGAGTGTCTGGCAATTAAAAATAATTGGGAAGCAGGTTTCTCTCAGCCCTTCCAAGAATGCCAGCTAGCATATAATGATGTTTCATTAGATATGCTGAAAGCTGTGAGCGCCGTATGGCAGGGGCAATTAAAGAGGATCATAAGAGGGATGAGGGGAAAAAAAGAGAGAGAGAGAGAGAGAAACATTAAAAATACCCCAGCTAAGACGAGCCATGCATTTAATGGCCACTTCATTAACTAATTGATTTCTTATTAGTTACGGGAGAAGCCCCGGTTAGCGCCTTCCGCACACGTAATTAGCAGCATTTACACAATTAAGCCACTTGCTCATTCCGTGGCTAAACATTCTTGGAAACGACCACAGCAGCCTTGCTCTGGGCCATCCAGCTCGTTCTGTTTTATTTTTCTTGCTAATATTGGCTTAACCTTCAAATCAAAAATTCTCTGCCCACCCCCCTGCCCCACACCCGACCCCGCGGCTTCGCCGTATTTAATCACGATGCTAAATGCACAGAAATCTGCTTCATCAGAGAGGCTGACGGGGGCTGGGTCCCTCTCCCAGCCCCGGACCCTCAAATCCTTGCATGGATCTCGTGAGGTTGATACCTTCCCTGATGGAATCACTGTCGGGTGGTTTCATTTGCCTCTTATTCCCACCCGCCCCACAGCCGTGCTAAGTCACCTGAGCCGTGTCCAACTTTCTGTGACCCCGTGGACTGTAGCCCACCAGGCTCCTCTGTCCATGGGATTCTCCAGGCCAGAATACTGGAGTGGGTTGCCATGCTCTCCTCCAGGGGATCTTCCTGACCCAGGGATGGAACCCCAGTCTCCTGCATTGCTGGCGGATTCTTCATTGTCTGAGCCTCCAGGGATGCCTCAGCAGACCACAGAGACCCATTCCCCCATCGTCGTGGAGACCAGACGTCAGATCGAGGCCACAGCAGGCCCATGCTCCGCCCACAGGCTCCAGGAGACGGTCCTTCCAGGCTCACCGTGGCTTTAACATGTTCGCCACCCCTCCCCCTCCCGCTAGTGCTGCTACGGGTACAATTCACATTTCTGCCCGACATGGATTTGTGTCACTGGGGTGCCCCCTTGAAGCTCCAGCATCGCTGTGAGAAGAACCTTCCGTGGAAAGCTGACATCCTCAGCGTGGACACAAAATAAACACATGTGGAACCGAGCTGAAATCCTGGGGTTACGAGCCTATGCCTGGCCAGCTGAGCTCAGTCAACTAAAGCTGAGTAGCTGGGCTTCCCTGGGGGCTCAGTCAGTAAAGGATCTGCCTGCAGTGTGGGAGACCCAGGTTCAATCCCTGGGTCAGGAAGATCCCCTGGAGAAGGGAACAGCAACCCACTCCAGTATTCTTGCCTGCAGAATCCAATGGATGGAGGAGCCTGGCAGGCTACAGTCCATGGGGTCACAAACAGTGGGACACGACTGAGTGACTAATACCTCCACTTTATTTCAAACAAGAGTAAAAGATCATTGTTTTATGTCTCTGAGTGTAGGAACATTGGTGTGGTATGCACTTGCCTGGACACAAAACCATGAAAACCCAACCCCACTCCCATTGAGTCTGAAATCAGCAGGAGTGCTAAGATACCCACATCAATTAGTAAGACGAAACTGCTAACATTCGACCACTTCTGACCTGTGAAATGTGAGAGCTGGACCACAAAGAACGCTGAGCGCTGAAGAGTTGATGCTTTTCAGCTGTGATGCTGAAGAAGACTCTTGATGGCCCCTTAGGCTGCAAGGAGATCAAACCAGTCCATCCTAAAGGAGATCAGTCCTGGATATTCATTGGAAGGACTGATGCTGAAGCTGAAGCTCTAATACTTTGGCCGCCTGATGGCAAAGAGCCAGCTCACTGGAAAAGACCCTGATGCTGGGAAAGATTGAAGGCAGGAGGAAAAGGGGACGACGGAGGATGAGATGGTTGGATGGCATCACCGACTCAGCAGACATGAGTTTGAACAAGCTCCAGGAGATAGTGAGGGGCAGGGAGGCCTGGCGTGCTGCAGTCCATGGGGTCGCAAAGACTGGAACACAACTGAGCGACTGACCAACAGTAACCTATGAAAGGGGCTTCCCAACTGGCGCTAGTTGGTGGGTACAAAACCCACCTGCCAACCATAAGAGACGAGGGTTTGATTGCTGGTTCAGGAAGATCCCCAAGAGGAGGGCATGACAATCCACTCCAACATTCTTGCCTGGAGAATCCCGTGGACAGTCCCATGGACAGAGGAGCCTGGCAGGCTAGAGTCCATACGGTCACGAAGAGTCACACACATGGCAAGCAGGAGTTTAGTTCTTCGACCCAGCATTGAACCTGCGCTCCTCACACTGCAAGCATGGAGCCTCAACCGCTGGAGAGCCAAGGGAGTCCCAGGACCGTGGAATTTAAAACATGGAGCAACTTCCAAATTATCTAGTCCACCTGGTCTTTACACGCAAAGAAATACCCACAGGGAGAACGGGGCTTTCCTGGTGGCTCAGTGGTTTAAGAACCCGCCTGTCAATGCGGGAGAGCCAAGAGATGAGGGTTCGATCCCTGGGTGGGGAAGATCGGTAGGAGAGGAAATGGCAACCACCCCAGTGTTCTTGCCTGGAAAATCCCATGGACAGAGGAGCCTGGTGGGGGCCACAGTCCATGGAGTCACAAAGGGTGGCACACGATGGAAGCAATTAGCATGTATACACGCACAACATCAGAAAAACAGGCATTAGCAAAGCCGGAACAGAAATCCTGACCCACAGTGCAAACTCTACCATAAAGCTCAGCCCAAACCCTGAACAGATTTAGGGCTACACGGAAGCGATAGAACAGAACTTTGTAAAGTGATTCATTGCACTTTGGCGAGATTCACTATCATAAAAATTTCACTTGTTTTATTAAAAAAGAATAATGCCAGTCTTAATCATCGAATAGCGGGTGTTTCAGAATATTGTAAAAATAGGCTTACTTTCAACGCGTAGAATATTAAACACTTCCAAAGTTTTAATGAATAGTGTTTGGGTAGTGAATCTGATCATTTGATAGACAACTACAATTAATCCCATATTTTTAGAGGTTAAAAAAAAGTTGCTTCTAAAGTACAGAAAGTCTGGCTTTCTTAATGAATTTCCACTTCTCCCACGAAGTCTTCACACTGTTAATTTATTCCGACGGTTTTCCTAATCGCCACCACCAAGATAAATTCCAGCCCAAATTCTGAATTTATGAGATCCTAATGGATGAGGCTTTATTGAAGAGACATCTTGTTCCTGATGTAATTGTAATGTCACCGTCATCAATTATCTTGGTTGTCTCACAGTCAAAACTCTGCAAAGTGTAATTTATTTCTACCAAACAATACAAAGCGAGCCCCACACACAGAGGGTAGATCCATGAATGGGGCCGAGGTAAGAGCAGTCCAGGACTGACGCTGAAGCTCCAGTCCTCTGGCCACCTGATGGGAAGAGCCGACTCGCTGGAAAAGACCCTGATGCTGGGCAAGACTGAAGGCGGGAGGAGAAGGGGACGACGGAGGATGCGATGGTCGGATGGCATCACCAACGCGATGGGCATGAGTTTGAGCGAGCTCCGGGAGTTGGTGATGTACAGGGAGGCCTGGTGTGCTGCAGTCCATGGGGTCACAAAGAGTCAACTGAGTGACTGAACAGCGAAGCATCGGGTGGAGGCAGTGAACCTCCGTTTCAAGGACCACCTCTATTTATAAAGAGAATTAGAGAAGGCTAGTGTGCCTCCTGATTCCGCCTCCTGGGGCTAAACCCGCAGAGGGCTCCCTGGATGCTCGGCCTTGAGGATGAGAGTGGGCTTTCAGCACGATGACCTCAGGCTGTCCGTGCGGTGGCCATTCTCTCCAACCGTAGAGGGAGATGACACCTACCCTATTAGGGGTCTCCTTCCTGCTTCACTGTATCATTGGTTTCCTCCCATATGAATCACTTTCAGCTACTTACTTCAGAAGCAGATTCCTCCAGGGGGTGCGGGAGGAGTGTAACGCAATCTGTGGCTGCTGTTCAGTCACTCAGTCGCGTCTGGCTCTTTGCGACCCCGTGGACTGCAGCCCGCCAGGCTCCTCAGTCCATGGGATTCTGCAGGCTAGAATATTGCAGTGGAAACATACATATTACCGTATATAAAAGCAGGTTGTTGTTTAGTCAGTAAATCACGCCTGACTCTTTGGGACCCCATGGACCATAGCCCACCATGCTCCTGCAACCACGGAATTTTCCAGGCCAGAATACTGGAGCAGGTTGCCATTGCCTCCTCCAGGGGACCTTCCCGACCCAGGGATTGAACCCACGTCTCCTTCACTGCAGGCAGATTCTTTACCACAGAGTTACCAGGGAAGTCTCATTCTGCCTTACTCAGAGGACAATGTCTACAGAATACTTATGTAAACAATTTTTTTTTAACCTTTAGTGGTTTTCCCCAATCTGTAAGGGAAGATGCAGAATTTAACTTTCTGACTCAACCTTGCTGAACGCCCCCATCCCTTCTTTCTCTGCTCCGTGGAACTGGATCAAAAGCACCCTTTAACGATTTGGCCGCGTGGCAGAGTTCTCTTGAAAAGAACACGCTTCAGATCGAATAAATAAACCATCGTGGGCCATGCCTTTCATTCTCTTGCTTTAGTTTGACAAAGCTTCTCTAAACAGGTGCCTTCAAGCATTTCTCCGGGCGTTTCCTCTCCACAACAGGTTGTGTGTGTACAGATGAGGCTGAAAGGAGACAAGGATCGCATGTGTGTGTGTGTGTGTGTGTGTGTGTGTGTGTGTGCAATGGGTCGTGTCTGACTCTGTGCAACCCCATGGACTGTAGCCTGCCAAGCTCCTCTGTCCATGGGATTCTCCAGGCCAGAATACTGGAGTGGGTTGCCATTTCCTTCTCCAGGGAATCTTCCCAACCCAGGGATCAAACCTGCGTCTCCTGCCTTGGCAGGCAGATTCTTTACCACTGAGCCATCAAAGCAAGTATGGTTTAGTCACTAAGCCATGTCTGAGTCTCTGCCACTCCATGGACTGTAGCCTGCCAGGCTCCTCTGTCCATGGGATTCTCCAGGCCAGAATATGGAGTGGGTTGCCATTTCCTGCACCAGGGGATCTTCCTGACCTAAGGATCAGTATTCAAAGCAAGGATACGCCAATAAAAATTAATTTAGAAAACAAAGTATCCTTCCTTCTCCTTTATAAAGCTACATGGCGCCCGGACCCCAAGCCCAAGGAGCATAGGGTATGAGAAGTTACACTCAGAAATGGCAAGGACCCCACGCGGGACAATGACAAGGACAAGTCACGCGTTAAGAAAAACAGAAGCAGAGACACAGCCAGAGAAATGACAGGAGAAAGGAGTCGAGCTGGAGCAGACAGGACGCCTTTTGACGGACACATCAGAGGGCGGTGGGGTCGGGGACAGCCAGAGGGTGGAGAGTCTGCCTCTGCACGCGGGGCAGTCAGATGCTCCTTGACGTCGCCGTGAGCGTCATCTCCCAGGGACGCTGGTCCACGCTGATGTCAAAGCATCGGCAGAGACCTCACCGTCCTCACTGGGCAGACAGCTCTGTGATGATGTGGTGCTTCCAGCCAGAAGAGCAGGGCTCCCCCGCCCCGCTCACCACTTGGACACATTCGTTCGTGCTGTCTGGTTAAGCAGAGGGGTGCAAAATTATTTATTCCAGTGAAAACAGCTGACAGACTTTTCAAAGCTCGTGTTTGACTTGTGTGTGTGTGTGTGTGTTTTTCCCCCTCTACAAGTGTTCAAAGTTAGTATGAAAAAAAAAAGTTTTAATAGAACATAAAAATGAGTGTCAGAGATTTCATACTTGAGGAGCTGGGAGAAGCTCTCTCTCCCTTTTTTATTTTTCTCCCCCTTAGCGCGTGAGATTTTTAATAATAGATTTCTTCTCTTGAGACCCTGTATATGTCTCTTCACGGGTCTCTGTGGTTGGGGAATTCTTCTGACTTTCTTATGGGCGTTTGGAGTAACAGAACAAGCGATCTGGGTGGTCACGGCTGTGCCGGGTTGCCACGGACGTTTGGAACGGGGGTGCCTGCGGTTCCTGAGCACACCTGTGGGTCCTGGGGAAGTGAAGGAAAATTATGCATGTTCCCCAATGGGAGCAGGGGTCTCGGTATCTTTCAGGGTCTGCTGCTAACATGCTGCCTTCATTGATGACCTGTCATGTCCCAGCCGGGATGACTGACACCCCAGTGGGTACCACCATGGATCGAGACGTGTCTGTCACTTCCCTGACAGCCCCAGAGCATCTCCGATATCCTGGCACATCGCACTCCCCTTGGAGACCCAGGGGGCTCCCTTTGGTCTCAACAGGAAGCAAATCGCAGGAGGAACCTGTTTCCCCAAGTGCAGCCACGATGCTCCGGGTCTCACAGTGTCAGCACGGCGGCAGCATCAGAAGGATGACTGGTTAGTTGCTGTTCTTCAGTCGCTCGGTCGTGTTTGACTCTGAGACCCCATGGACTGCAGCACACCAGGCCTCCCTGTCCATCACCAACTCCCGGAGCTTGCTCAAACTCACGTCCATCGCGTCAGTGATGCCATTCAGCCATCTCATCCTCTGTCATCCCCTTCTCCTGCCTTCAATCTTTCCCAGCATCAGGGTCTTTTCCAATGAGTCAGTTCTTCACATCAGGTGGCCAAAGGATTGGAGCTTCAGCTTCAGCATCAGTCCTTCCAATGAATATTCAGGACTCATTTCCTTTAGGATGGACTGGTTGGATCTCCTTGCAGTCCAAGGCACTCTGAAGAGTCTTCTCCAGGACCACAGTTCGGAGGCATCAATTCTTCAGCGCTCAGACTTCTTTATGGTCCAACTCTCACATCTGTACATGACTATTGGAAAAAACCCACAGCTGTGCCTGCTGCCTAGGCAGAGAAAAGCGAAAGTGTTAGTCCCTCAGTCATGTCTGACTCTTGGTGACCCCATGGTCTGTAGCCTGCCAGGCTCCTCTGTCCCTGGCACTCTCCAGGCAAGAGTAGTAGACTGGGTGGCCATGCCCTCCTCCAGGGGATCTTCCCAACCCAGGGATGGAACCCAGGTCTCCTGCATTGCAGGTGGATTCTTTACCATCTGAGCCACCAAGGAAGCCTGCTGAGAATACTCAATAATAACATTCCAGGATCCTCAGCAGCCCAGCATGGAAACCAAAGCCAGTATGTGGGCTTGGGGAAAGCCCCCTGGAGGCGGGCGGGTGGTCAGGAAGGGTGTGCAGGCATCCAGACGGATGGAAGAGGTTTCCTAGCCTCACTGTGGGTTGCCGTGGAAACCAGGGATAATGGCACCCAAGAGCATGGCGAACCCGGTCCAACCAGATCCCTTTTGAAGCGGCTGTTAAACCCCGTCCGTCTCCCTCGTAGCGCCGTTCAGATTTCCGGCTCACCGCTCTGCGTTCTGAGCCCTCTGCCTCCGCGTCAGCCGTGGGACCTCGGACATTGTCAGTCTGTTACGGCTGTCTTGACAAAGTGCCGTAGCCTGGGTGACCCGAACAACATGCGTTTATTTCTCACAGTCCTTTGAGTTTTGATGTGTAAGACCAAGGGGTGTGTGAGAAACATGGATATTATACTCAGGAAGCCTTAACAATAATCCTTTTTTGTGGCATGTGGATCATTTTTAAAGTCTTTATTGAATGTGCCACAACATCGCTTCTGTTTTATGTTTCGGTTCTTTGGGGCATGAGGCAAGTTGGATCTTAGCTCCTGGACCAGGGATCGAACACTCACTCCCTGCATTGGAAGGTGAAGTCTTAACCACTGGGCCGCCTTGGAAGTCCCTCGGCGATAATCCCAGGCATAAGGGGCCCTGATTGCCTTCTCTTCCCTGTGAGGCGGGGGTGGGACGGGTTTGGAAGGGGGAGGGTTTCCCTGACGACCTCTGAGCAGCCAGCCCCCTGACACCTACGATGGTCCCTTGAGATGGGTCTCATCTCCAATGCACGTCTGGACAAACTGAGTCTCCCGATGGGAGATGTCACTCCCAAAGCTGTGGCACCAGGGTGGCTGGAGCTGGCTTTGGTCCAAGCCCATCCCCCCAGCGTCAGCACCGAGGGATGCTGGCAACACGGCGGCCTTGGCCAAATGCAAGATGACAACGCCCAGGGCTCCTTGAGGGAAGGGCTGCGAGGTTGAGTGGAGGCCACCAGGATGGGCTGGCCGGGTGCAGGCAACCCTAGACTTCTTCCTGGGCTCCCAAATCAGTGTGAATGGTGACTGCAGCCATGAAGTGAAAAGATGCTTCCTCATTGGAAGGAAAGCTGTGACCAACCTAGGCAACGCTTTAAAAAGCAGAGACATTACTTTGCCAACAAAGGTCCATCTAGTCAAGGCTATGGCTTTTCCAGTGGTCATGTATGGATGTGAGACTTGGACAATAAAGAAGGCTGAGTGCCGAAGAATTGATGTTTTGAACTGAGGTGTTGCAGAAGACTCTTGAGAGTCCCTTGGACTGCAAGGAGATCCAACTAGTCCATCCTAAAGGAAATGAGTCCTGAATATTCATTGGAAGGACTGATGCTGAAGCTGAGAGCTCCAATACTTTGGCCACCAGATGTGAAGAACTGGCTCATTGGAAAAGACCCTGATGCTGGGAAAGATTGAAGGCGGGAGGAGAAGGGGATGACAGAGGATGAGATGGTTGGATGGCATCACCAACTCAATGGACATGAGTTTGAGCAAGTTCCGGGAGGTGCTGAAGGACAGGAAAGCCTGGTGTGCTGCAGTCCACAGGGTCACAGAGTTGGACACGACCGAGCAACTGAACAACAACAACAAACAGCTTTGTGTTCACACATGCCCCCAACGCCAACCCCTGGAGGGACGTGAGATGCCATCTTTCCTGGTGGCGTCTGGAGGCCGTGTTCCCAAGAGTATTCTCCCACGTTCACCCAGCTCTCCCAGGACCTGATGCAAAGCGCACTTGGAGACACACGTGGGTTGGCGTGTGCTTCTCTGTCCCCTGGAGAAGGCGCGGAAGTTCTCACAGGCAGATGGAGCGCATCAGGCCCTGTTCAGCACAGACAGTGGCTGAAGGAGCTGGAGATGAATGGTCATCGCCAGTGAGTGTGCCCAGCCTGGGGTCAGTACTGACCAAGGGCCCCTCAGGGAGAGAGTGGGGGTCTGGGGACTAGGGGGATGGAGGGCTGAGGTTCCAGGTCAAGACAATGGTGTGGAGAAGCATATGTGAGCAGGTACTCCCCACCCCCCCAGAGAGCTTCTGAACTTGAGGGAGGTGTCAGGGGTCAGGGTTCAGCTGTGCAGTCAGATAGAAGAGTCGGCTTCGTCCTCGGCGAGGCTCAAATGATGCAGAGAGTTCCGGCAGCTTTTGTGAATGGAGGTGGTAGGAGGTATGACCCACGGTCAAGTTCTACAGCACTGGGGGTGGAGGGAGAGAAAGACAGAGGAGTAACCGATACAGAAATGGACAGACAGAAAGACACATAGGTAGATGTAGAGAAAGACAGGTGAGAGAGACAACGGATACAGATAGTAGGTGACAGGTGGAGAGACGACAGATAGTACAGATGGACACAGAGACAGAGAGGACAGATGGAGACCAGAGACGGAGATACTAGACAGACGATGGGTGGGGAGATGACAGATAGTACAGATGGACACAGAGACAGAGAGGACAGATGGACACAGAGACAGAGAGGAGACCAGAGACAGAGATACTAGACAGATGATGGATACAGAGATGACAGATAGTGGTGGATGCAGAGAGAGAGAGACAGAGACCAGAGACAGAGATACTAGACAGACGATGGGTGGGGAGATGACAGATAGTATAGATGATGGACAGAGAGAGAGAGAGAGAGACAAGGCCAGAGACATAGATACTAGACAGATGATGGGTGGACAGATGACAGATAGTGGTGGATGCAGAGAGAGAGAGACAGAGACCAGAGACAGAGATACTAGACAGACGATGGGTGGGGAGATGACAGATAGTATAGATGATGGACAGAGAGAGAGAGAGAGAGACAAGGCCAGAGACATAGATACTAGACAGATGATGGGTGGACAGATGACAGATAGTGGTGGATGCAGAGAGAGAGAGACAGAGACCAGAGACAGAGATACCAGACAGATGACGGATGGGGAGATGACAAATTGATAGATGGTCAAAGATAGATGATACTTAGATAGATCACTGGTTAAGACAAAAATGGATATAACGGATGGATGGTTGGGCACATAGGTAGACATAAATACATAGATGATGGCCAAACAGATGTGATGAATGGATGGATGGACTCATACATACAAATACAGAGAGAAAATAGGTCACTGAGACACATATATAATGGATGGATGGATGGCTAGGTGCTTACATAGATGTATGACAGACAAGCGTACGATTGATTGAGAAGCAAACAGATATAATAAATGGCTGGAGAGATAAAGAGATAGATATGATAGAAAGATAAATAGAGAGGTAGATAGATTGATAGATAAAATTGATGATTGATAGATACGATGGATCGATAGATAGGTACACAGACATGATGGATACATAATAAAGATACATAGAGATAGACAGACAGACAGATATGATCGATGGATGGGTAGATATGGCGGATAAACAGATAAACATACATAGAGAAGGACAGATAGATGATAGAGAGAGATTGATGATGGCCAGATAGAGGGAGAGATGGAGAGAGATTTTTAATTTATCCAACAGGAGAAGAAAGACACGTGCAAAAGACTATCAAAGCACTAAGAAGAGAAAAAAATAACCTCTGTGTGTGTGTGTCTGTCCGTCTGTGTGTACAAGGGAGAGAGACAGACAGACAGAAGAGACAGGCAGAGAGAGACAGACAGACAGAAAGAGAGACAGAGACACACAGAGAGAAACAGAGAAAGAGAGAGACAGAGAGACCGATGGGGGGCGGGCCTGAACCCATGAGCAGCGGCGGGAGAGGGGGCCCCCGCAGACAGGTCACCCCGCAGGTCGAGGCGCCGCCGATGGCTGATGCCTGTTGACTCACAGTTCGTTGTCCGCACGTCCGGGAATTCCAGTAACAGTCTCCATACAAGCGACATTTGAAAACCGTCCTTTAGTCTGAAGGCTGACTTTGTTGCTTCTGGAGGCAGATTTGCGGATCCCGCGCAGAAGGCTGTCTGAGGATTTGCCGTCTTTGGTGATCGAGGGGGCCGCTGACTTGACGCCTCCGTAGCGTCCACGGAAAGCAGACTGGAAGGAAGCCTTTCTTCTGGTGACAAACCTCTTCTCGCCGCCGGCAGTCCCCGGAGATCTCCTGGGGGTCGTTCCATCTACACTCAGGGGACACCAGCTGTCAGAGCCGCCACCCGCGATGAGCCCTAACCCATTCGGGGTCCTCCTCGTGGGTCCAAAAACCTGGACAGTGTGAAGGAGGCGAAAGGGTAGAAGACGGACCAGAGGAGAAACACGAGAAAGGAAGAGAGGGCGTCCCGGTGGGCTTCTGAGACGACGAGGAAGACAATGCTGGAGACACTCAGAGGTGGAGACCGATGACAAAAAGAAGCCAGCTCTCTGCACAGCCTGCCGCGTGATAATTATCACATCAGCATTTTTTTTTTCTTGGCTGAGAAAATGTGAAAACGTGTTTCTGTTTGGCCCCAAGTCCGCCTCCAGCCGCGTTTCTGAGCGGCTGCGGTGCACTGCCGGTCAGACACTCCGGGGCCATCTCTCCTGCTCATGGGGGCCCCTACCTAGGCAACTCCTGCTCCCCCAGTGGGTACTCAGCCGGAGTCCCCCGTGAGCGCCAGACCCATCCGAGAGCTTTCCGGTCTCCATCCCTCCTTCTCGCCCCTGCGGACCCTTCCTGCTCCCTCTAGCTGCCCACCCCGTCTTGCTCGGAGGGTCTGCAGAATGCCAGGTGGGGAGGCCTCTGAGACTGCGGGTGGGGGGAGAGAGTCAAACCTCTGTGATAACAGGGTCATATCTCTATGCTTTCCGTGGCTGGTGCTCGGGGTAAGAACCTGCCTGCCATACAGGAGATGGAAGAGACGCTTGTTCAAGCCCTAGGTGGGGAAGATGCCCTGGAGGAGGGCATGGCAACCCGCCCCAGCGTTCTTGCCTGGAGAATCCCAGGGACAGAGGAGCCTCGCGGGCTACAGTCCATGAGGTCACAGAGAGTTACACACGACTGAGCGACTCAGCACGCATGCAGGCCTTCTGTAGGTGGGATGGGAAGGGAGTCGCATCCCTGAGCCCCACTCACAGTCCGTGGGTTTGCACGCAAGCCAGCTGAGCCTGCGCCACTGGAAGGCAGGCACCTGGCACCTGCAGGCCCCTCACTGCCACCCAAGACCTCGTCTCCTTCCCTCAGCTCTTCCTGAGTATGAGGACCTGCCCTCGGGGCCTCTGATTGGGGAGGGCGGCCGATCCTCAGGGGTGGACAGTGTCCGTTCCGATTTCTCTTCTGCTTCCAATCGGGACGTGACCCTCTTTCGGAATGCTGATTTTTGGATTTTGCAGACGACTGTGTCCCAGATACAATTTTCTCTGACATTATGAATATATTGAGAAGCAAATACTGGCTTTTTTTTTTTAAAGTGTACTTTATAAGATCCATGCCTTTAAAAGAAACCATCACCTCTTCTTTTCATACTGTTCATGGGGTTTAAATCACTCAATCCTAAAGGAAATCAACCTGAACATTCATTGGAAGGACAGATGCTGAAGTTGAAGCTCCAATCCTTTGGTCACCGGATGCAAAGAACTGAGTCATTTGAAAAGACCCTGATGCTGGGCAAGATTGAAGGCAGGAGGAGAAGGGGATGACAGAGGATGAGATGGTCAGATGGCATCACCGACTCAATGGGCATGAGTTTGAGTGAACTCTGGGAGTTGTGATGGACAGGGAAGCCTGGCGTGCTGCAGTTCGTGGGGTCTCAAAGAGTCGGACATGATTGAGCAACTGAACAACAAAAATATGTAACTTTGTTCTGTATTTTCCAAGTCTCCTATAAATGTGTCATCATATTTTCATAGTTTAAAAAATAAAAAAAGAAAGAGGGAAAAAAAAAGAAAACACATTTATGGTTACCCAGGGGGTAACAGAGTGAGCAATAAATTAGAAGATTGGGATTAACACACACATAGCACTATATATAAAACAGATAAGTAACAAGGACCCACTGTATAGCACAAGGAATTTTACACAATACTCTGTAGCGACTTGTATGGGAAAAGAATCTAAAAACGAGTGTATATATGTGTACGTATAAATGAATCACCTTGCTGTGACCGGAAACCGGCACAACATTAGAAATCAACTATGCTTCAATAAATATTTTTTTAAAATGGATCCATCTGTGGGAATTAGTAAAACATGCGCTTAAGGGGAGGAGAGTCATTCAAAGCTTCAGTACATGTGCAGATGTAGTTATTTTGTGCGTGTGTGCTCAGGTGCTTCAGTCGTGTCTGACTCTCTGCCACCCCGTGGACTGCAGCCCGCCAGGCTCCTCTGTCCATGGGATTCTCCAGGCAAGAATACTGGAGTGGGTTGCCATGCCCTCCTCAAGGGGATCTTCCAGACCCAGGAATCAAACTGCGGTCTCCTGCATGGCAGACAGATTCTTTCCCATCTGAGCCATTTGGGAATCCCATTCTTATTTTCAGACATCATTTATATGGGGGAAGACTGTCTAAAAAGAATTCTTTCTCTCTCTCGCTTTTCTTTTTTTCCGTGTCTCACCACAAAGCTTTATGGAATAACCCATTTTCCTTAGGAGATATTGCAAATATTCTTTTTATCACACGAGTATCCTAAAAGCCTTGTATATCCAAGCTTCCACCTACACGGAGTGAAAGATTGAAAGAAACAGGCTCCAGGAAGCGTGTGCAATATTTTAAGTGTGTGCTAGTCGCTCAGTGGTGTCTGACTCTTTGCGACCCCATGGACTGCAGCCTGCGGGGTTCCTCTGTCCATGGGGTTCTTCTCCAGGCAAGAACACTGGAGCGGGTTGGGCGTTTCCTTAGCTGTGGCCAAATGTGTAACCAATTCAATGTAGCAAATTTGGCAGAGTTGGTCTGTCCTCACAGGGTGTTAACTGGGTCACCTGCAAAGATGCTGAGATGCAGCTGCAGATACGGGGGCGTGGACTCTTAGCATCTTTTTCTCTGCACTGCCCCCCGCCCACCAACCACCGTGGGTCGCTGACCTCTAATCAGGCAGCCGCCCCCCTCATCCCACCCTTTGGCAGCCGCTAAGGACCTGATTATCTATAAATTTATGGGGAGCTGCAGGAACTGGCCTTCCGCTCCCGATAATGTTTTCTGACACATTTCAGGAGCCGAGGATGATGTGCGAGGCATTATGTACGAGGGGCCCGGCGACGGTCCACCGGAGACCTCTGGCTACCGACAGGCTCGCCAGGAAAGCGGTTGCCATGGCAACGTGCCCCACAGCTGTAGTCAGACGAGGAAAAATAGTTTTATGATTATCTCAATGAAGTTTTTTTCTTTTCTTTTCTTTCTTTTTTTTTATTCACTGGAACCTTTTTGTTTGCGATCTCCATCATGTGAGGGTTTCAATAGGATCCTCTCTAAACGGGATAAACTTACGAGATGTAATTTCTATAGAGTCGCCGAGTCTCCTCTGTCCGTGGGATTCTCCAGGCAAGCATACTGGCGTGGGTGGCCATGCCCTCCTCCAGGGCATCTTCCCGACCCAGGGCTCGAACCCGGGTCACCTGTGGATTCTTTACATAGATGTCGTTTCTATTGAGAGATTAAACAGCAGAAGCACTGTCTGGAAAGATTGTCTTGTGGACCATGGAGCCAGGATTGGGGGGCAGGAGGGGTGGAGTGTCTTTAAGGAGGAAGCCCCAAAAAGGTGATGAGGAAGATTTAAAGGGAGGGTGGGCGGTTGCCCTCAACACCTCAGACCTCCTCCCTGCTACGTCCTGGCCCGCATGCACGGGTACCTGGCCACCCTCGGGGTCTTCGGTGGTCTCCCCTCTCCCTGCCTGCCCACCATGCCCTGGAAATGGGACAAAAAGACCCATCAGGGTTTGAGAGAGGGAGCCTGAGCTGGCCCGGCGGCATCATTCACTGCCTCTCTTTCCTGAAGAGTTTGCTCGCTGGGGACAAAGAGAAAAAAAAAAAAAAACCTGTCTGACATGAGTATGGAATTCATTAGAGACGCCGATCACCTGTAACAGCACCAGCAGTGACAGGTAATTTTGAGCCTTGATTTTTTTCCCTTTTTTTTTCTTCCCCCTCCCAACTCCTCTGCCTAAGGTCCTGACTGTGCCTCCCCGTTTGTACCAAACTGGAGGTATCTTTGAAAAGGGTCAAGCCTCCACAAACTGTCGTGTGATGTTGCAAATGGGGGCGAGAGGGATACCACACTCAAAACCCAGGAGACTGCAATGATTTGGGGGCTGCTGGCAGGGACATCTGGGGGCTTCCCGGGTGGGGCTAGCGGTAAAGAATCCGCCTGCTAAGGCAGGGGATGTGGATTCGACCCCTGGGTCGGGAAGATCTCCTGGAGGAGGGCAGGGCAACCCACTCCAGTATTCTTGCCTGGAGAATCCCATGGACAGCGGAACCTGGCGGGCTGCAGTCGGGGGAGTTGCAAAGAGTTGGACCCGACTGAGCGACTAAAACACACACACACACGGATCAGGAAGGTGCAGACGGCAGCTTCCCCCCACAGTTGGGACGGTGCATTTGTACAGGTTCAAGAGAAAGGCTTTTGGCAGCGCCAGCCACCGTTCTTAAAAAGGTTCTGCATTTGATACAGTCGTTTCATGTCTACATCGGTGTCCGACATCAGGAGCAGCAACCAGAGAAAAATCAGAGAAAGACTCGTCTGGAAATGCATTCTGTATGAGGCCAGCAGAGTCTTGGTAGCCGGTGGGGGAGAGTGTGGACTATTCAACACGTGGTCCTGGTTTCATTTGTCCAATTATCTGTGGCCTGGGGGAGTGCGACTTAGGTCAGATCTTCCTTTAAATCACAAGCAGGAAAACTCCAACTGGAGGGAATTTCCATGAGTTTCAGTGGCTAAGACTCCGAGTTTCCACCACAGGGGACATGGGTTCGATTCTTCCTGTGGGAACTAAGATAGCATATATCACGCAGCACAGCCAGGGAAAAAAAAAGTTTCAGCTGGAGAACAAAGCTAAATGTAGACAAACCCATGTAACACAAACCTAAGAGTAGACAAACCCACATAACTACCAGACAGGCATCTCCTGTAACATCTTTATAACTTCAGAGCAGAAAAACCCTGTCTTTGTGACCAAGAACAATGACAGATTTGAGTACACAACATGGTTAAAATTATCACACAAACTCCCGTACAGGGCTTCCCTGATGGCTCAGTGGTAAAGATATCCGCCTCGCAGTGCAGGAGACGTGGGTTCAATTCCTGGTCCGGGAAGATCCCACATGCCACGGAGCCACTAAACCCGTACACCACAACTCGTGAAGCCTGTGCACCCTAGAGTCTGGGCCCCACAAGAGAGAGAGACCACCGCAGCGAGAAGCTTTTGCCCCACGACCAGAGAGTAGCCCCCACTCATTGCCGCCAGAGAAAGCCTGTGCTCAGCAATGAAGACCCAGCACAGCCAAAAATAAATATTTAAAAAGAACAGTATAAAGATAAAAGGAAATCAGTACACTGAGAGCGAATATTAGCATTGCGCAAAAGCGCGGCTTAATAACTATCATATGTAAAGAGCTGGTGCAGAGCAATCAAGAAGACGCAAACTGACTCCATGGAAAAGTGGCAAAAGGCCCTCCTTCCTTTATCTCACACATATCCTTGAGCACCTGCTCTGCTGAACAGCCAACCTGGGGAAGCCCAGAACTCGGTCCTGTTGTTGTTCAGTCACCAAGTCGTGTCCGCCTCTTTGCGGCCCCATGGACTGCAGAACGCCAGGCTTCCGTGTCCTTCACTATCTCCCAGAGTTTGCTCAAACTCATATAAAAGCAGAAATAAAATCTTCTGAGACACTTCCTGGTTTGTTTTCTCCCCGGCATCTGCTTTATCCGGTGCCAGGAAAACTTACCATTTCTTCTTCTTTTTTTCATATGTTCTTCAGCAAAAAGTCACATTTTTACATATTACAAAAAGTAATATTTGTGTTTTCAGAGGTATGTACTAGAGTCATTGGAAAAGACCCTGATGCTGGGGAAGATTGAAGGCAGGAGGAGAAGGGGGCGACAGAGGATGAGATGGTTGGATGGCGTCATTGAACTGATGGACATGAGTTTGAGCAAACTCTGGGAGTTGCCGATGGACAGAGAGGCCTGGCGTGCTGCGGTCCATGGAGTTGCAGAGTCGGACGAGACTGAGCACTGAACTGAATTGACTCTAGTCTTAGCTCTGAAGGTAGGATGCCCTGGCTACATGTTTTGTTTTCTTAATAGAGGGCTTTCTGCAAACACTTCCTGCTGGAGACAACCAGTCGTGTGTCTCGTGGTTCCACGTGTCCACCTGTGAGATGCCATCTGTCCATCAGGCACCCTATGGTTTGGGTCATTGCTCTAAGGTCATTGCACATGAGGTCGCTGCAACCACACACACACACAGACAGACACATACATGCAGGCTTCCATGATGGCTCAGCTGGTAAAGAATCTACGTGCAATGCAGGAGACCCAGATTGGATCCCTGGGTGGGACGATCCCCTGCAGAAGGAAAAAGCAACCCACTCCAGTATTCTTGCCTGGAGAATCCCATGGACAGAGGAGCCTGAGGGGTTACAGTCCACGGGGTCGCGGGTCGCAGAGAGTCAGAGATGACTGAGCAACTAATACTTTCCCTTTTCACTTTCATATAGATATATGAATTGCTGCGATATGTTATACTATTATATTTCATTATATGATATAAATTGATACATAATAATAAATTTGAAAAGATGCTGGGATTATACAGAAAGATAAAGACTTCTTTTCGGCCACGGGGATCATAGTTCCCTGACGGGGGATGGAAACCGTGCCCCCTGCACTGGAAGCCTGGCATCCTAAGTGCCAGACCACCAGGTGAGTGCCAATGCAAACCAATTTTGGGGAGTGGATTTCAAAATTGCCCATTTTTTCCCTTCCATGGGACACGCTTTAGTGCAAAGATGCGGGTTGTTTTAATACAATCCTGAATGAATCCCTTTGCCCTTTCAAGTTCTGTTTCTATTCGGGGTCTACCTGGTTTCACTCCCTCTTCAGGGCTGATAAACTGCAAAAACAGAGAGAATCTGTTTTCCTCTCACCTGGCAAAGCGGACGCACGATTGCTTTCCCAAGGCAGAGAAACCATGGGCATATTTCCAGCAGCACCGGGAGATTGTATTAGCTGTGGACAGACCGATGGTCATCACTTTTCTAAACGACAACATTGCTTTTTGTCTCCTATCAGAATCCTAGTCCCGGGAGGCAAAGATTAAGGGGCCTCGTTTTCCTTCTGAGAAAACGACCCTCGTGCTCTTGAAGCTAAAACTCAGGGGCTTTGGGGGGGCACACTGGTCCCCACAGATGGCGTGTCCATCCCTCACCACCCTGACCCTGGAAGCCCACTTAAAGTTTCTCCAGTGACCCACATGCCGGAGAGAGAGCCAGTTAATCGGCCCCCGGAGGATAAGACATTCCTGGGGATGATGGCTCCCTGGGATTTCATCACAAGTGTGAACCCATCTGGTCAAGAGACTCCCTGGAGACCACAGGTCAAGAAAAATACAGCCAGGACAGAAAAAGCATGCTGGCGTTTCCATGCACAGAGAGGCGGGTCTGCAAGGAGCCCAGGACACCCAAGAGGCCGGCGCAGGGCGTGTGGCCGGCACACCGCGCTGGAGAAACGAGTCAGAAAGAGTTAAATGATGAAACCGAGAGGCGAGGGTCATTAAAACCCAGAACGCTGGAGGCAGTGGGCGCCCCTTCCTGGACTCCGAGTGCGTCCCCGGGTCTGACAGCCGCTTCAATCACCTCCAGGGCAGAGGGTAAGGCGGATTTCTGCAATTCTCCCCTTTTTAATTGATAGGTAGAACTTCGCGGGAGATGATAGAATAAGGCCACATCTGACTCGCTCCGGCGCTTGTCGCAACACCTGGGATTTCTGTCTTCTCCTAAATGAAGACGGGGCAAAAATGACGCTGCGCAGCCCACGATGCCAGTCGTTCTCAGAGTCCGTGACGGGCGAAACCTGCCAAGAACCGGAGTGGCTTCGTGCCTGATTAGGACCGCAGCGGGCGGGCCGAAACGGCGGGTCAGAGCTGACTGCTAGAGGCACGGGGTTCCCTTTCCGGGGTGATGAGAATGTTCTCAAATCGACCGCGACGATGGTTGTCCTGAAATCCAGAGTTGTTCCTTTCAAATGGGTGAACGGTATGCTCCATGAATGACACCCAATCAAGGTATTTTGCACAGAGAGAGAAACTCCATGAAATGCAAACCATTGATGGAAGCCATTTGCAAATTTTTTAAGAGATGCGGTTCCGAGGTTGAGGGCAAATGTGTGAGAAGTCAGGGGACATGGACCCACTACCGTTTCTCGAAGGCGCCCTGTTCCATGGGCCGTACATGGTGATCTCTACGGCAGGCGTGCGGGGGTCCCCAGTGGCTTGCAAAGCTCTTGGGTTATTTTCCTGGCTGCGTGTGGCTGAGACGGGTTGTCTCTGAGGATTAACTTCCTCCAAATGGGCTTCTCTCATCCCCACACCACATCCAGTCTCATTCTCTTATTCACCCAGCTTGAAATTTGAACTGCCGTCAAAATGACTCATGGATGGACATTATACCCAGATTTTGATGTTACTGGTGTTTTTCTCTCTTTTTTCTAAACCTAATTATAACTGTTACCTACAGACTGCCTGCAACCCTGATGGAGTCAAAGCCAGGTGTTAAGGAGACAGTGTTACTTTTTTTTTTTTTCTGCTGGTGAAACACTGGGAAACATTGGCATCGTGGGCTACACAGTCTCATTTTTGACCCATTTTCATTTAGGAGAAGACAGAAATCCCAAGTGTTACGACAAGCAACGGAACGAGTCAGATGCGGCACAATTAGCCTTCAGAAGTTAGAAACACAGAAGCGTGGATAAAGCCATGCTACCGAAAATGGGTTGCTATTCCTGTGTGGTTGGGAAAAGTCACAAAAAATGTCCAAAATGTTTCAGGTGTGGAATCACTTAAACTCCCTTAGCCACCCAAAGGCACACTCTCAGCAGATGTATCCAGAATCTGAAAGATGTGAATTATATATGCACCATTTTCCTCTCCTGTTTTCCAAGCAAAACCAGCTGGTGGCTCAAACGATAATTTGCCTGCAGTACAGGAGACCTGGGTTCGATCCCTGGGTCAGGAAGATCCCCTGGAGAAAGAAACAGCAACCCACTCCAGTATTCTTGCCTGGAGAAACCCATGGACCGAGGAGCCTGGCAGGGCTACAGTCCATGGGGTTGCAAGTGTAAGACACGACTGTTGTTTTTTTAACTATTGCTTTTTTCAGATAAAATGAAGAAAGGGAAATTTTTGATTGAGTGGGGAAATCCGTGGAGTCTAAGAAAAGAGTAGCTTTTCCTGACATGAGTGCCCTTTGGCATGTGTGAATTTTTTTTATTTATTTATTATTTTGGTTGAGCGGTGTGGGGTGTGGGGTCCTAGTTCCCTGACCAGGGATTGAACTCGTGTCCCGTTGCCATGGAAGCATACAGTCCCAACCACTGGACCACGAGGGAAGTCCTCCCTTTGATATCTGTCATGATTTTGTGGTTTATGGGCAAAACTGGGCATACACAGTCCACGTGGGAGGCTGTCAGATGTGTACAGATGTCATCAACATGTTCTGTATTATCTGGGCTTTTTAAAAAATGTGGTTTTGAGTGTCAAGACTCTTGAGAGTCCCTTGGACAGAAGGAGCTCCAACCAGTCCATCCTAAAGGAAATCAGGCCTAGCTCCAATACTTTGGTCACCTGATGCGAAGAGCTGACTCATTGGAAAAGACCCTGATGCTGGGAAAGATTGAAGGCGGGAGGAGAAGGGGACGACAGAGGATGAGATGGTTGCATGGCATCACTAACCCGATGGATGTGAGTTTGGGTGGACTCTGGGAGTTGGTGATGGACAGGGAGGCCTGGCGTGCTGCAGTCCATGGGGTTGCAAAGAGTTGGACACAACTGAGCGACTGAACAACAACAGGCTTTATCAAGCCATTGATGTAAAGACACACCCTCCTTCAGAAGAGAGACACCGTCTTTCCGAAACCTCCTGTCTGGGCGTTTGCCCAGAACTTGTCCTCCGGACCCCACTGCTCCGTGTGTCCGGGTGGCAGGAAGCCGTTGACCGCCAGGGTCCTTCGAGTCTCTCTCAGAATTGTCAGCCTGGCAGCACTGTCTTGCTGACAACCAGGCAACAGAGAAGCTCGTCAGAAGCTGGGCTCCTGGGTTTGCCCGGTGGCCCCGGGGTGGGGAATCTGCCTGCCAGTGCAGGGGACACGGGTTCGATCCCTGGTCTGGGGGAGATTCCACACGTCACGGGGCATCCAAGCCTGTGGGCCACAACGGAGCCCGAGGGGTACACCCACTGAAGCCGGGGCAGCTAGAGCCCGTGGTCCCAAACGGAAGCCACCGCAAGGAGAAGCCCGCTGGTTGCAAGAGGGGAAAGCCCGCGTGCAGGTAGGGAGACCCAGCACAGCCCAAAATAAGTTTAAAAATAAATAAATAAAAGAGAGACGACTTACTCGTTAGGACAGGAGGCTCCCCATCCTTTTATCTTGTTAAGTCCTCTCGAGAAATTCACAGGACGCTCCAGGACTGGAGGGGCTGGGGGTGTCAGCCCAGCAGGCCCCCGCACCCAGCCCACGAGACACCCACCGTTCAGAGGACCCCCCCACCCTGCCCTGCCTTGGTTCAAACTGCGTCCTCCCAGGAGAGGTTGCAGCCGGCTTTCCAGCATCGGTCCATCATCCACAGCCCACCTGGGTCTGCGTTCCCTTTCATTTTGGTCTATGGTGCTGGCTGAGGGTCAGCACACCTTTTCCTGGTTATTGGAAGAACGTGTTTCACACGATCAGCCCGCGATCCTTCGTTACATTCTTTGACAGTCAGGGGAAATGGCTTGAACGCCTATGAATGACAACCAGGTGGAATCAAGGCCCTGCCCATACTGTCTCTTTCCTTCCCCCACCCGTCACCCCTGAAGTGTTTGGGGGTGTCGCGTGGGGTAGCCTGTGAGCTCAGCTTCACACAAATGGATTTTAAATGTTTCAGATGTTCCTGGCGCTGGAAGGAGCCGGGACCTGGAGCCGAGGGGAAAAAAAAAAAATGACAAATTAACAATCTGTTCTATTTTTGTCTCGTTTAGAGTACTTTCCCCCAAAAGATTGTAGGCTGGTTAAATTGAACTCGTGTTTTTTGTTGTTTTTTTTTTAGGCAGCTGTGTCTAGAGGCTTTGCCAGAAAAGTCCTCTAGGTGTCTTCTTGAGGCTGGATGTTTGCATGTTCAGGGAGGAGGACTTTGGGGTAAACGATGGGCCTGGAATGCAGGAGACCTGGGTTCGATCCCTGGGTGAGGAAGATCTCCTGGAGGAGGGCATGGCAACCCACTCCAGTGTTCTTGCCTGGAGAATCCCACAGACAGAGAAGCCTGGCGGGCTACAGTTCAGGGGGTCGCAGAGAGTCAGACACGACTGAGCGACCAACACTCTCACCTTCACCTTCCCCTGCATGGTGGGGACTGCTCTGCAAACAGCTGGCCACATGCACCCACCTGCAGGGGCGGCTGCGGCCAGGTTAGGTTGGCCACGATGGGGACCCTTCTTAATGCATCAAACAGCCTCCTCCTAGACACTCCCCCTGACACCCAGGACCCAAAAGCACGTCCACGGAAAACCATGCATCTCACAGACACTGGTTTGGGTGCTTATCTGCGGGCAGATACGGAAATCCATAAACAGGGCCTGCTTCTGAAGTAGTCACACACATTTTTATCTACCCATGTTTAAAAATCAGGCGAGCAAGCGTGTTTTAAAAACGAGCATGTCACATTGAGCAGCCTGGCAGCCGGGCTGGGAGGGGAGTTTGGGGGAGAATGGATACATGTATACGTAAGGCTGAGTCCCTTCTCTGTCTATCTGACACTATCCCAACATAGTTAATCAGCTATACCCGAGTACAAAATAAAGTTTAAAAAAAAATGGGCACACGGGTATAGATATTCCACACTCACACACCCCACTCTCATGAAAATCTCTCTACTTTGAGATTGCATCGACAACCCTCAAGATCAGTCCAGCATTCATTCTCTGGCTATATCGTCAGTTTTTCCGGGAGACACACAACTGCTGTTGCTCTGCATGAATGCAGTGTAAACCCCTTGGTGTTTGTAAACTCTGGGGCTGCTACCTGCTTCCCAGGGGAGGCAAGAATATGTCCTTTTAAAAATAACTTTAAAATACGTGCATAAGGTACTAACATCGTGACGATGCTTTATGACCTCGCTTCTTATGACTTCTGCTATTTTTCTCTTAAAGGGAAAGGTGTGGAAGGTTCCAGTGTGTGGCATGCATAAAATATTCATGTCATTCCTGGAACCACCAGAGAGGCCCAGGACCCAGCAATGCCCCGGTGAGGTATGTTTAGAGACACGTCTGTGGTCAGGACGCCCTAAGAGCTTTCTCCTCTGGGCTGGAGTGTATTAGGCACCGTGCTTGTGATTCTGGAGAAGGGCATGGCAACTCACTCCAGGATTCTTGCTGGAGAACCCCACGGACAGAGGAGCCTGGCGGGCTGTACAGTCCACGGGGTCACAAAGGGTCAGACACGACTGAGCAACTGAACACTTCACGCTTCTCACATCTCCTGGACAGCTGAGCTGACTGTGCCACTTTGGGAAAGCACCTCAGTAATTTCTTTCGCATCAGGGGACCAACGTATCACAGCTTCAGCTTCAGCATCAGTCCTTCCAATGAATATTCAGGACTGATTTCCTTTAGGATGGACTGGCTGGATCTCCTTGCAGTGCAAAGAACTGACTCATTGGAAAAGACCCTGATGCTGGGAAAGATTGAAGGCAGGAGGAGAAGGGCTCGACAGAGGATGAGATGGTTGGATGGCATCACCGACTCAAAAGGACATGAGTTTGAGTAAACTCTGGGGGTTGGTGATGGACAGGGAGGCCTGGCGTGCTGCAGTCCATGGGGTTGCGAAGAGTCAGACACGACTGAGCGACTGAACAGTTTCTTTCGGGCGATTCTCTCCCCAGTGATTCCCCCCCCCCCGCCTTGTCAGGCATCAGAAGAGCCAAGACGATGCTGACGATGCCGGGGACTGACTGACATCCGAGGGCAGTGGTCCGCAGGCCAGGAGGGATCAGGAGTCCGTCGTGGCCAGAAAGCGGGGTGGCACGGGGCGGGGAACATTGATGCCACGCAAAGGCGCCAAGGGTTCCTTCACCCAGAACTGTCACTTCGGGCGCTGCCAAGGCGCCTGGGACTCAGGTCGGTCGGAAGCACGCCTGCCACAGGCCCCGAAATGAAGAGGGAGAAATTAGAGCAATTATCCGTCTTAACGAGCCCGCATCTCTTGTGTTGTCATTCATGAGGCACAAAGTATGCAGCCCGGATTTTCTGCCTGGGGCGTTTTCCTAAACAGGATCTCACAGGCAAATAAAAATAGATCCCAACGAAAAGGGTTGTTTGGGGGAAGCTTTCGGTTGTGGGAGGCAGGGCAGAGGAGGCTTTCAAACAGGGTGGAGAGAGACAGGGAAGGGTGGGCATGGTTTCCACGACTCTGAGCACTCCCCCCGGCCCGGTGTGTTTTCCAAGCACCGGCAGAAGCAGTTTATCTGCGGGCAGTCTCTGCGTCTCGCAGGGGGCCGGCCGGGGCCGCACGCGTGGTCAGCATACAGCTTCTGCCTGACTCCTCCTCAGCTGTCTCTTTGTCCAGCCGCCAGTGGGTCACAGAGACGGTCGTCAGCACCCTGGTCATTTCCTCCAGCTCTGAGATTGTCAGCCGTGACCGTGACTTAGGACTTGGTGGGATTTTTTGTTGTTGTTAAACTTTTTATTTCGCATTGGGGTGTAGGCGACTAACAAGCTTGTGGTGGCTTCAGGTGGATAACAAAGGGACTCAGTCATCCATACACATGTATCCATTCTCCCCCAAACTCCCCTCCCAGCCAGGCAGCCACGTGACACTGAGCAGAGTGCCCTGTGCTGTCCAGCAGGCCCTTGCTGGTTCTCCATGCTAAACACAGCAGTGTGTCCATGTCCATCCCAAACTCCCTGACTATCCCTTCCCCCATCCTTCCCCCTGGGAACCATAAGGATATTATAGAGTATTGAGCAGAGTTCCCTGTGCTGGACAGCAGGTCCTTGCTCGTTCTCTGTGTGAAATACAGCAGTGTGTCCATGTCCATCCCAGACTCCCTGACCATCCCTTCCCCCATCCTTCCCCCACCTCTGCAACCATAAGTTCTTTCTCTAAGTCTGTGAGTCTCTTTCTGTTTTGTGCCTGCGTTCATTGGTATCGTTTCTTTTCAGACTCCACATATACAGGATGTGACACAATATTTCTTGTCTGTCTTGACTTCACTCAGTACAACACGGCAGAATTGGACTTTTTACTAATGAACTCAATCACTAAGGTGAAATACATCCTTGAAAGATGTAAGTTACCAAAGCTAACAGAAGGAAAAGTAGAAAACATGAATACTCATACATGAATAACAGACATCATAAAGACATTGGCGTTATAATTAATAGCCTGGCCATAAAGCAACCTCCAGGCCCACACTGTCTCACGTAGTCTACCACAGGGAAGAAAAATGACCTTCACAAACTCTTTTGATGATAATGCAGACGGGACAATTCCTCACTTGTTCCATGAGGCTTGAATCACTGTGAATACAAAGTCAGACAAAGATGTTACCAAAAATAAAACAACACAGCAGAATTACAGACCAATATACAGAATCGGATACAGAAATCCTTAACAAAATAGCAGCAAATCGAATTCAAAAGTGTATCCATTAAAAGGATGACAGACCATGGCCAAAAGTGGTTTATCCCAGAAATGCAAGGTTGGGTTAATATTTGAAAGTTAACCAAGGCACCCACATGCTAATAGAAGGAAAAAGAAAAGGAGGGAAAAATCCATGAATTTCTAAGCAGACATGGGAAAAATGGATCCAGTCCTTCCTACGTGCCCAGAGCTGCTTTTGCCGGCTTTAGAGAAGCTCATACAAGAATATGGGAGAGATGGTTTTAGCCACACATTTTTCTCTTTTTCTCCCTCACATACTCAGCACTTTGAAGACCTTTTACCAGTTTAGTTCAGTTCAGTCGCTCTGCTGTGTCTGACTCTTTGCGACCCCATGGACTGCAGCACGCCAGGCTTCCCTGTCATCACCAACTCCCGGAGTTTGCTCAAACTCATGTCCATCGAGTCGGTGATGCCATCCAACCATCTCATCCTCTGTCATCCCCTTTCTCTCCCACGTTCAATCTTTCCAGCATCAGGGTCTTTTCAAATGAGTCAGTTCTTCTCATCAGGTGGCCAAAGGATTGGAGTCTCAGCTTGAGCATCAGTCCTTCCAATGAACATTTAGGGCTGATCTCCTTTAGGATGGACTGGTTGGATCTCCTTGCAGTCCAGGGGGTCTCAAGTGTCTCCTCCAACACCACACTTCAAAAGCATCAATTCTTCGGCTCTCAGCTTTCTGTATAGTCCAACTCTCACTACAATTCCATATTATCTTTTCATGTGTCCCAAATGTGTCCCAGAATGAAGGAGGAAACAGACAGAACAGGCTCCGTCTTGAAAGCAGAACTCCATCCTGGGCCGGACTGTGGACTTTGAGCTCTATGCCCAGTATCTATGGAAACGACTTACCAAGTGGAAAACCAGCCCCCCCACCCGCCCCCGCCCCATGGAAGAGCCCCGGGGCTCTCCATTGCCTAAAAGAATACACTAATTACCTGTGTAAGCGAATACTGTCATACATTGTATTACGCTTATTGGGGTACGACCACAGGCCTATTGATAATTGTCCACTGTTAACCACCTAGGCTTAAGGCATGTGATCACGGGCTAACTTTGTATCTTTCTTTTTCCTTTGTTCACAGTAGTTTCAGGGAATTTGGGGAGGTGGGTTTGGGCATGTACACTTAGGGTATATAAGGTTTTCAAACACTGGTCGGGGTCCTTGGCTAAGAGGAGACCCTGCCTGGGGCCGGCTGGTGTAATCAACCACACTCCACGATCTGCGTCGTCCTTCTGAGTGAGTCTGTTTCCCGGAATGCATGGCTACAACAAGAAGACTATTTTATTTCATTTCATTTAACTTGATTTCATTTATTTTTGGCCTTGCAGCCTGCCAGATCTTAGTTCCCTGAGCAGGGTTTGAACTTGGGTCCTCAGCAGGCAGAGCACAGAACTGTAACCACTGCACCACTGGGAATTCCCCAGAAAACTCTTTAGCAAAGAGCCTTTAGGCACCCACTGCAAACCTATCAACCCCAGAGCCAGACAGACACCCCTCGTCTCAAAAGCATTCTCTCTCCAAGCAAAAGAAATACCAATTTCTGCAAGTGGAACCTGTGCTAATTGCCTACATTTTAGGCAAGAAAGACAGGAAGGATTTTTCTTTGTTTTTCTCAACTTGGAGAAGGGGAACACTGGCCCTGAGGCCAGATGTGACCTTTGGTGGGGAGGCGCTGTCTTGAGGGAAGCTGGTGGTTAGCACAAAGCCCCAACTGCAGACGGGGGACCTGAGAGTCAGTGTTCCCCTGGGGCAAGCTCGGTGACTGGCAGAATCTGAGGTTATAGGAAGAGATGGAGAGGAATGCAGGGCTTGGGCAGGGGTACCGAGGCGACAGACGAGAAGCAGGAATCGTCGCCTCCTTGGGACAGTTAAAGCAATTCTCAAAAATACACTGAGAATCATAACTCCTTATTCACGAAAGGATCCTTACCGTGGTTTTGCTCAGCCACCCTGTGATCTGCCCCCGACCGATGATGTCATCAAGTCAAAAGCAGCTCGTGATACAAGCAACAGGTGCTTTCAGGCAGGGATGGATTCTGAGCCTCTTCCTATTTTTAAATCCACCAGCAACTCACCCTGAAGGTCGTGCAGTCTGTGCTGAGCAGAGTGGAAGGACTGAAGCTGAAGCTCCAATCCTCTGGCCACCTAATGGGAAGAGCTGACTCACTGGAAAAGACCCTGATGCTGGGAAAGATTGAAGGCGGGAGGAGAAGGGGCGACAGAGGATGAGATGGTTGGATGGCGTCTCCGACTCAATGGACATGAGTTTGAATAAACTCTGGGAGTCGGTGACGGACAGGGAGGCCTGGAGTGCTGCAGTCCACGGGGTCGCAAAGAGTCGGACGCGACTGAGCGACAGCAACAGCAGAGTGCCGAAGCAGCTGAAGGACTCAAGTGTTTCTGTTGAACTTGTTGCATTTGAGAACTTCTGAGTTTTAATAAACTCTTTCAACGTGTTGTTCACGTAGCCATCTCCCCCA